>NC_043007.1:74341617-74541617 GCF_006345805.1 Octopus sinensis | reverse complement strand
CCCACAAGGGGCTAAACATAAAGGGGACAAACAAGGACAAACAAAGGGATTAAGTCGATTATATCGACCCCAGTGCATAACTGGTACTTATTTAATCCACCCCAAAAGGATGAAAGGCAAAGTCGACCTCGGCGGAATTTGAACTCATAATGTAATGGCAGACGAAATACCTATTTCTTTACTACCCACAAGGGGCTAAACAGAGAGGACAAACAAGGACAGACAAATGGATTAAGTCGATTATATCAACCCCAGTACGTAACTGGTACTTATTTAATCCACTCCAAAAGGATGAAAGGCAAAGTTGACCTTTGCGGAATTTGAACTCAGAATGTAATGGCAGACGAAATACCTATTTCTTTACTACCCATAAGGGGCTAAACAGAGAGGACAAACAAGGACAGACAAATGGATTAAGTCGATTATATCAACCCCAGTGCGTAACTGGTATTTATTTAATCCACCCCAAAAGGATGAAAGGCAAAGTTGACCTTGGCGGAATTTGAACTCAGAATGTAATGGCAGACAAAATACCGCTAAGCATTTCACCTGACATGCTAACGATTCTGCCAGCTCACCACCTGCAATGACTTCATAATATTAAAAATAAGTGGAAGACAGTGAGCTGGTAGAATTATTAGCATGCTGGGTGAAATGCTTAACAATATTTCATCTGTATTCATGTTCTTAGTTCAAATTCTGCCTTTCATCCTTTCAGAGTTGATAAAATAATTACCAGTTGAGTACTGGGGTTGATGTAATTGATTTACCCTCTCCCCCAAAACTGCTGGCCTTATGCCAAAATTTGAAATCAATATTAAAAACTAAGAGGAAATATATTGATATTAAATGGCAAATATACGTCACTATATAAAGAGAGTTTATAAAAAAAACAAAAGAGGAAGACAGGTGGTGTACAAAACAAACAGATGTATTAGTATAACGCTTAGGAATAGAAAATGTCTTTTACGTTTCGAGCCTACGCTCTTCTACAGAAAGGGACACAGAAAAAAACAAGGAGAGAAAAAAATGCGTGCAGTGGCTAATGATCTATCATGGCAACTATATATATATACACACATACACACACACACGTGCGCGCACACACACACATACACACACACACGTGCGCACATGAACACACACACACACACACACATATATATATATAATATATTGACAAGGTGTATAAGAAGATAATGATATCTTCCTCTATCACTAAAAGAAAATGAATCTGATGAGATCTTCCTTTTGCTCTGAGTCAAGTGATTTGAAGATTTTTATGACATCATTGAATCATGGTCATGTGACTTTCACATGTGAAAGTCACATGTGACTATAGATTTACATATTCTCATATTCTCATTTAATCTAACGTGAATTAAACAAAGAAAAACTAATTCTTACCTTCTTGATTTTTTTCATCAGAATTCTTTTTGTATTTGTCTTCTCAGCAAATGTCTTTTAAAATCTTTGACAAAGTGTGTATAATATTATGGTTTGTTCATGTACACTAAAACTGATGCATGTTAAATAACCTAAATTACATTACTAACCAAACTAGTGCAAGAATTGTGGATTAATGACACTTTCAGTGAATAGATGGTTACATATGATATATACTCCTTTTCTTTGGGGAATACAGAAATACATAATACACCACCATGAAAATACTAAGGAAAGCCATTAAGCCCAAGTAGAAGGCCACCTCAATTATTTTTCTCTTGGTTGTTGGTGAGATATAGTAGTACTTCTTTTCAGCTAGTTTATTTTTCATTTTGTTTATGTCCATGGTTGTTAGACAGGCCAGTAAATACGAGATACTAGTGTGCAATAGATACCAGAGAGAGAAAGAGAGAGAGAGAGGGGACAGAGAGAGAGAGAGAGAGAGAGAGGAGCGAGAGAGAGAGAGAAAGAAAGAAAGAGAGAGAGAGAGAGAGAGAGAGAGAGAGAGAGAGAGAGAGAGAGAGAGAGAGAGAGGGATAAGAGACTTATAAATGACAACAAAGGAGATAAAGTGAAGGTTAGCAAAAAGAGATTATCGTTAACTCAACTGACAGAGCTGAATTCTCAGTGAATAAAACTATTTTTCCTGCACAATCACTAGAATTTATTTAAGCCCAATCAATGTATGATTTGTGCAGTGAATAGTTTTTGTTAAAATTTGATGGCATTTTATCTAAATCACCTTTTAAGCTGGCTTATTACACTGAGTAAAGTCAAAAAGACATACCTAATAAAATATCTTTCAAATGTAAATAAAATGTATGAATAAAATGTATGAATTCGCTTTGCATCTTATAAAAACTGTGACTGTATTATGAAACTATCATAAATATGCAGAAAATATTTTATAAATGCCAGATTACTGCTACAATGGATGTGTATAACACCTTAGCCATAATAACCTTGATTAAAACTGATCTGGATTAGTTTTTGCATCAAATAATTTGTTCGTTGGTAGCCAGCACATTAAAGAGAATAGCATACATTTGTCCTGAAAGCATTGAAAGAAAAGACAATGAATCAGCTTGACCCTTTTGCATTTAACCCTTTCGTTCATCATCATCATCATCATCATCATCGTTTAACGTCCGTTTTCCACGCTAGCACGGGTTGGACGGTTCGACTGGGGTCTGGGAAGCCAGGGGCTGCACCAGGCTCCAGTTTGATCTGGCAGAGTTTCTACAGCTGGATGCCCTTCCTAACGCCAACCACTCCACGAGTGTAGTGGGTGCTTTTTACGTGCCACCTGCACAGGTGCCAGGGGGGTCCGGCATCGGCCACGATCGGTTGGAGCTTTTAACATGCCACCGGCATGGAAGCCAGCCAACTATATATTTTGAGATGCTCAGTTACTTTAAATATAACAAAGAATTTAGTAAAATAACTTGGTTATCATTAAGTTAGTGTTAGGAACATAAATTGCGACTAAGCTTTGGTGGAAGATTTTAATTCAAAACTTAAGAAAACAAGACATTTGTATTCAGAGCCAGAGCCAGTTTCAGCCGGGTTGGTAACAAAAGGGTTAAACTGACCATATCTGACACAAAACATCTGACCAGGTTTACATATAAACTTACTAGATCCAGCATCTCACACCTGTCTTATAATATCATTCTAAAAATAAAAAATTCCATGGTTGGAATCTTGAAGTCACATGGTAATGCATGATTAATTGAAAGCAATGTGAATGAATAGGGATATCATTTGACAGAGTAATCTAAATGTTAATGGGTTGGAACACTCAATTATTTGAAATATGCAAACAATTATGTATTATATATTTCTCATAAATGTATTTTAAAATGCTTATAATAATAATAATGAAATTATTGTATACAGTGCTCAGGTGCACCACAACTTGTCAAAAGTGCGTATAAAGCATATGCAGTAATGTCAGTAATGTACAAATGTCTGGGAAGTGTATGAGTCAGATACATGTTTGCATGTCAGGTGTAGTGTTGGCAAATCTCAAGACACATGGAAGTTTTGAAGGATGCAGTGCTCCAACAGCTAACAATTGATGCCGGCAGTTTGTTCCATGTTTCTTGTGACAATTGATCTTATTTGGATGATTAAAAAAGTGGTAATTTACAAAGGAATTAGGGATCATCATCATTATCATCATTTACCATCCATGTTGTCACAAGTTGGGCCTCTGAGTATAGACATTCTAGTTTGTTGTCATCTGTTAAAGAAATGCTTAATAGATAAGAAAGAAAAATTGTATAGATTTTTCTTATGTTAGAGTCTTGCAGCAAAAGGCATTCTGAGTTGTTTGACTTTTAAAAAATAACATAAAATGAAAGTGTGGGGAGGAGTGAAATAAAGAGAGAGAGAGAAATAAAGAGAGAGAGAGAGAAAGAAAGAGAGAAAGAGAGAGAAAGAAAGTGAGAGAGAGCGAATGAGAGTGAGAAAGGGAGATCCAAAATGTGTCCTTAATGTCAAATGATATTATCAAAGTAAAAAATATATTTCTAATATTTATTAGCTACAAGATTCCTTAACCTTTGAGCATTTAAACTGGCCATACAAGGTGATATCAAAAGGTTTCTGGACTAGGTTTACTCTTTTACTCTTTTACTTGTTTCACTCATTTGACTGTGGCCATGCTGGAGTACTGCCTTTAGTCAAGCAAATCGACCCCAGGACTTATTCTTTGGAAGCCTAGTACTAATTCTATCGGTCTCTTTTGGCAAAATGGTAAGTTACGGGGACATAAACACACCAGCATCGGTTGTCAAGCAATGTTGGGGGACAAACAAAGACACATAAACATATACACACACATACATATATATACACATATACGATGGGCTTCTTTCAGTTTCTGTCTACCAAATCCACTTACCTAAGGTGCCATGCAGTGGGAATGAACCCAAAACCATGTGGTTGATAAGCAAGCTACTTACCACACAGCCACTCCTGCGCCTATAATGTTTGATGAAGAAATAACTTATTTCCCTAAATTTTAACATCATCTCCTTCAAAATAGTCACCTTATGCAGCAATACACTGGTCCCCATATTCCTGCCACTTTTGGGATCCGGCCTGGACGTTTTCTGTGAGTTGAGGACCTTCTGCAATTCACCCTGAATCTTGACAACAATGTTAAAACAGTGACCTTTGAACTGCATTTTCATCTTGGGGAAGAGATGGAAGTCCACAGGTGCTAAATCTGGCAAATAGGGCAGGTGCAAAAGTGATACCATGTTGATTTTGGTGAGAAACTCATGAGTGAGTAGAACTCAGTGAAGAATCCAGTTCTTCATGCTCCACAGATCCAGTCACTTTTGCCAAATGTTCTCCCTCAAATGCTTCAAAATGTCACAGTAGAACCCTTGATTGATGATCTGGCCCTCGGGGACAAATTCTCAATGCTCAATACCACATTTCCAGGGGTAACATTTCTGGTGTGTCTTCCAGATCACTCATCATCTTCTAGATTGTTCATTGTCTTCTAGGGATATTTTTCTGATTTTGAAGTATCCATGCTACCTGAAACATTGTGTACAGCCCATTACCATAAGCTTGCCAAAACATGCTCAATGTCTCTGTAGCAGACTTCCCAGGTTTAATGCAAAATTTCACGTTGGCTCTTTGTTCCTGTCCATGCAACAAAGCCGACTCTTTGAAATACAAGTACTACTCATTTTTGCCATCTGAGTGAACTGGAGCAACATGAAATAAAGTGCATTGCTCAAGGACACAATGCACTGCCTGGTATTGAACCCATGACTTACAATCATAAGCAGGATACCCTAACCACTATGCCACGTACCTTCACTGGTTTTGCACCAGTCACACTCTGAAACTCATTCCAATCTTCAAAGCTATACGTTTCCATAAAATAGTTGTGGAACCAAATTTATTATTCTTTCAAACATGCTGTAACCATCAATATTTAGAATTAAAATGGCTGTAAACAATCATATCCTAACAAAATATTTGTTTTTGGGCAGATTTATCATTTCAGACATACAACACCTTGATGCTATAGCATTCTTTGCCTATATTTCATGCAACAACAGAGCAAAAAAAAAACCCCAAAAGAACGAGCCATGTTGTAAGAGGTTTGCATCCCAGTCACATAGTTCAGGGTTCAGTCTCACTACACGGCATCTTCTACTACAGCTTTAGGCTGACCAAAACCTTATGAGAGGACAGGAGTGGCTGTGTAGTAAGTAGCTTGCTTACCAACCACATGGTTCCAGGTTCAGTCCCATTGCGTGGTACTTTAGGTAAGTGTCTTCTGCTATAGCCTCAGGCCGACCAAAACTTTGTGAGTAGATTTGGTAGACAGAAACTGAAAGAAGGCCGTCGTATATATGTATATGTATATATATGTGTGTGTGTTTGTGTGTCTGTGTTTGTCCCCCCAACATAGCTTGATAACCAATGTTGGTGTGTTTACATCCCTGTAACTTAGTGGTTCAGCAAAAGAGATGGATAGAATAAGTACTAGGTTTCCAAAGGAAACCTAGTACTGGGGTCGATTTGCTCGACTAAAGGCGGTGCTCCAGCATGGTAGCAGTCAAATGACTGAAACAAGTAAAAGAGTATATATATATATATACACAAATATATATATGTAAATATGTGTGTGTGTCTTTGCCACCCCCACCATAGCATGACTGCAACCTAAAGAATGAAGAATGAAGCAAGTAAAAGATAAAGGAATACCATCATTTCTACGCACAGTTTTCAAGTTAGCCATTCCTAAAAGATATGTTGATGTTCTTCACTTCTGTCAAGTAATAGTGTAGGGGAAGTAGGCCTTTGCAATAATCTCCCTATAATGAGTAAGTGGAATGTATATGTTAGGCCACTCTTGTGTTGCCTTTAGATCACATTTAGATTTGTCTTTTATTTGTTTCAGTCATTGGACTGCAACCAATGCTGGAGTAGAGAATAAATCTAGCAATTTTGTATAGTCACAAGCAATGTGGTAGACACTGGAGCAAGTTACTGATTGGGAAAATAATTCATTATTCTACATAATTATCTATATAGTAGAGTATTTTGAAAACAAAACATTTTTAGAGTAAAATATTGTTTTAAATTCTATCTGCACAGGCATGGCTATGTGGTTAAAATGCTGGCTTTGTAACCATGTGGTTTCAGTTCAACTCTTACTGAGTGGCACTTAGGGTGTCTTCTATTATAATTGTAGGCCTACCAATTTGTGAAACCTTATGGAAGCTTGCCATATAAAAATATATATATATATATATGTCACTAAAGTGAACAAAGGACACTAATCAGCATCAGTATTGCTAGAAATAAAAGTCAAAACAACTCAATAGCCACAAAAGTACTATCTTAAATTACTGACAAGGGAGATAAGCTCCCTATTGTCGCAGAGTATAGCCAGATCATTGATGATCTGACTATATCTGTGACCGTAAGGAGCTTGTCTCCCCTGTTAGTAATTTAAGATAGTACTTTTGTGGCTATTGAGTTGTTTGGACTTTTATTTCTAGCAATACTGATGCCGATTAGTGTACTTTGTTCATTTTAGTGACATATATATTTCTGCCTTCAGGTTGTAAAATTTCAAATTAGCCACCCATATTATTTATTTATATATATATATCTATAATTGTGTCTGGGGAGAGTCATTTTCTTTTTGTGCCTTATAATGTAACACACTCACCGGTAAAATTTCCACTTATTTCTTATTTTTATTTTCCTAAAATTTTTGTTGTGTCCTGCAACCTTTTCAATGACTTTCCCCAGACATAACAGAATATGCTCAACACACGAACTCATATAAAAAATCTTGTAAACCAAATCCAAAAACGATATGTATATATATATATATGTATGTATATTTATGTACATACGTGCATGTGTGTGTGTATTTATTGTGTGGGTTGTCTTTGTGTCCCCCACCACCACACTGCTTGATAACTGATATTGGATTGTTTACGTCCTCAGAGATTAGAAGCTCAATAAATGTGATCAATAGGACAAGTACCAAACCTAAAAACAAGTACTGGGTTCGATTCATTGGACTAAACCCTTCAAGGCAGTGCTCCAGCATGATCACAGTCCTATGACTAAAAATAGCGATCAAAAAATAAAATTTTTTGCCCATTCTTAAGGTCAAGCAGAACCATCTTTGGAGATGATAAGATGTAAGAAGTAACAATTCTGAGTAAAATGACATTCCAGGATGAAGATTTTTTCAGAATTTCTTTTCTTTTTCTAAATCAGTTTTTATTGTATCTCAGGAGGGTTGAAGCCTTCTGTATGATATTTCTGTTGCAGTTTACTTTCTTTCAATTAATTTTGAAAATAATGAAAAATTTAGTAAATTAACTTTGGCGTTATTAATTTAGATCACCTTAACCCTTTAACACTTGCATAATTTTCTCAAATTTAATGCTTATTTATTCACATTGTTTCGAATTAATCATGCATTATCTTGTATGATGCAAGTACTCTTTTACTAGTTTCAGTCATTTGACTGTGGCCATGCTGGTGCACCGCCTTTAGTCGAGCAAATTGACCCCAGGACTTATTCTTTGTAAGCCTAGTACTTATTCTATTGGTCTATTTTGCCAAACCGCTAAGTTAGCGGAAAGTAAACACACCAGCATCAGTTGTCAAGTGATGTTGGGGGGGGGGACACACACACACACACATATATACGACGGGCTTTTTTCAGTTTCCATCTACCAAATCCACTCACAAGGCTTTGGCTGGCCTGAGGCTATAGTAGAAGACACTTGCCCAAGGTGCCACGCAGTGGGACTGAATCCGGAACCACACAGCCAGTCCTATGCCTATAGCAACTGTTTATTTTTAGAATGACATTGTAGGGTAGATGTGAGAGGTCAGACCTGGCCAGTCTGAACATAAAATGGGTAGAATATTTGAGCCAGATATGGTCAGAACCAAAGGAAATTTCAGGTGGATTGGCATCTAAATTGTTAATAAACCTGGGAACAGTTACTATAAAAGAACATGATGTTGAACAAAAACAGAACGAAATTGTTTAAAAAAAAATCTGTTGCTTTATTTTCCTTTGCATCCAAGTACACAAATTTGCAAATGGTATCAACAGAACCAGAAATGGCATTAACAGAACCATATATGGTCATGTGACTATTTCAGTTTTTAATTTTATATTTTTGGTTTATTATGTAATTATTACATTTGTTTATTTTGAGAAAAAAAAACAAAAAAACTTTTCATTAACAAGGTTTCCTGTTATTCAGTTAGATGTGGAATAAAAAAAGAGAACAAAATAAATAAATAAAAATATATTAATGAAGAAACAAAGCAAGCAAGCAAGCATGCAATAATATCAAATAATAATAATGATAATAATAATAAATAATAATAATAATAATCTTATATATGGATGACGATTTGGATTATTAAGGTAGGAAAGAAATTATATTATGAGTGTTGAAGCCTTTCTTAATGAAATTAACAATGCAATTTGGACATTTCCAAATGGGAAAAATTGTAGCAGCCATAGAGTTGAGTGTTCTGAGTATTAGTGTACCATACTGAGTATTGTACCAAACTGCACTAAAGTATTATTTTAATAATAACTGAAAAGTGTCATGAAAACTATAAAAACATTAGCAATGTGGAAAATGGAATCTATCAATGTGTGCGTGTATGTGTGTGTGTATAAATATATAAATCCCGTCTATTCACTTTCATAACTAACTTATGTCCCACACCTTTTTCCATGTAACCATATATATATTCTAATTCAACCATAAGTAAACTGACAGTGTGCAAACACATAGATATATATATATATATATATATATATACAGATAGATAGATAGATAGATAGATAGACAGATACATGTGTATGAAGATACACATCAAGAAAGACTATAGCTTGTGACAAAGCTCCATGTCCCTCAAAGTTTATAATTTTTCAAAATCATACGAATGTGAAACTGGTTAAACAAATCATTATTAATATTGCTAAATCTTCATATACACTATGCATTAACTTCAGTTATTTCTTATATATATATATATATATATAAAATATTAGAAAAAAAAACACCTTTTATCAATTCAAAATGAATAATTAAATTAATAATTAAATCACACCATCTAGAAAATTACATATAATAGAAAAGTTAAAATTAAAATAATATTTATTTTAATTTTAACTTTTCTATTATATGTAATTTTCTAGACGGTGTAATTTAATTATTCATTTTGAATTGATAAAAGGTGGTTTTTTTCTAATATTTTATATTTATTATATTGTGTGGAATTTGATTTAGTATTTCTAAATTTAATTCTTTTTCTTTGTAAGTTTGGATTTTATTCCTTCAAATAATAATTATATATATATATATATATATATATATATTTCTTATCCAAAATGGAGATGAGTACCAATATTTCCACGAGGTATGCTTGAACAATTGTAAAAGAATCTCAATACATGAAATCATTGGTAGCCTTAATAATATTTATCCACCAATGCAGTGTTAAGCACTCATTCTTACTGTCTGATATTAGCAGGCATATATATATATAATATATGGATCAGTAAACAAAGTTGATAGTATTATATACACACACAACTAACATTCACTATATACATTTGTACATAAAGGAAAGATGCTCTATTTTCAAGCATGTTGTATTGAAGACGTAACTGAATTTGAACTCATTTATTACTCTTTACTCTTTTACTTGTTTCAGTCATTTGACTGCGGCCATGCTGGAGCACCGCCTTTAGTCGAGCAAATCGACCCCGGGACTTATTCTTTGTAAGCCCAGTACTTATTCTATCGGTCTCTTTTGCCGAACCGCTAAGTGACGGGGACGTAAACACACCAGCATCGGTTGTCAAGCAATGCTAGGGGGACAAACACAGACACACAAACATATACACACACACTTATATATATATACATATATATGACAGGCTTCTTTCAGTTTCCGTCTACCAAATCCACTCACAAGGCATTGGTCGGCCTGGGGCTATAGCAGAAGACACTTGCCTAAGATGCCACGCAGTGGGACTGAACCTGGAACAATGTGGTTGGTTAGCAAGCTACTTACCACACAGCCACTCCTGCACCTATATTGATGAGCTTTTGTATTTCCTTATTAGACTTTTACATTTAATTAGACACAATCATATTCCAAAGTCCACCAATGTTTCTAGACCATCATGGTCACAGCTACATGAAGTGGCACGTTTCTTTTTTTTTTTTTTTTTTTTTTTGTTTTCAAAATATGTAACATGAATCAAGGAAATGATGCTGTTATTAGAAAATCCTCATCATTGGATTTCATATTTTGACTGTTAATAGCAAATTACTCTCAGCAATCAGGTAACAGTACTTAATTTATTCCTATAGTATGGTGTATGTTTTAACTTTTGGCTTGTATTTTGTTATTAATATGCTCAAGTATAATTTACAATGTATGGAGAATCTAAAGATAAACATTATGCACATTCAGTATATTATTTAAGGTGTAACTTCTTTGTGTATATATATATATATATATATATATATATGATGGTGGTGATGCTGATACACACACACACACACAATACCTGCAAGTTACAACTGGGCAAGTGTTTTCTGCAATAGCCCCAGGCTGACTAAAACCTTGTAATTGGATTGGTAGATAGAAACTGAAAGAAGCCCAATGTGTGTGAATATATGTATGTGTGTGTGTGTGTTTGTGAAAATATATGTATACGTGTGTGTGTGTGTGTATACAATGCTCTAATCCTTTCATCGACATAAATTCAAAGAAAATCACTTATATATATTTTTCATTTTAAGAATTATTCTAATAATATTTAAAATTCACATTGTAACTTTTTACTAGTATTATATGCTATGTATATAAACATATATAATATAAGTACATATATATATATATATATATATATATGAGCAGGTTTATACAATAAGAGTAAGCTTCTAAAAAAGATAGTCTTAGTTACATGATTTCTCACAAAAACATTTCCTCTTATTTATTAGTGTTCAATACCCCAAGAAATAACGGGTACGACAACTAGTGAAATGAAGTGATTTTGTTTTCATATTAAAGTGTGTGTGTTAAATATTTTGTAATTTTTTTCTTAGTCTGGTGAAAGCCAATACCTATCTGTAAGTTTCAGGCCATATATTTTGGGGAATAAAGAGACATATTAGCAGAGTTGATATGGTTGGTACGAAATTTGAATGTTGACAGATTTATTTAGGGGGAATATGTAAATAAGTAGATTGTTCTAGGAATGTCTGAGTGAGATTGTGTTTAGTATGGAGTTTGAGGCATGACACAAAGTTGTGAAGAAGAGTGATGCATATGCATCTTGGGATGTATATATTTATTTATTTATATGTAATGTTTATATCATTTGAAAAAGCATCCTTAAATTTAAGCATGTCTTCATACAAAAGATTTTGGTAAGCGATATATAAATGCCAAACGATTAACAAAAAGCAATGTATAAATGCCAAACAACAAAAAGGAAATAAAAAAAGACAAAAATAGAAGTAAGTTATGTCAATAATTTACAAATTAAAAATTTTTTTTGGTAAAGAAGGAAAATAGTTAAGCTGTAAAATATATGTTTGTTATGAGTTACAGGTCATGAAATATTCTTAGTATATTACAAATGTGTTAATAGCAGCTCACAAATAAGGAGAAAAACATACTGTGTGTGTGTATATGTGTGTGTGTGAGTGTGTGTTTAAATTTATTCATGAGTGTGATAGTTTAAAATATTATTAAATGATAAATTAATAATTTTCTTTCTGTTTATTCTTGTACCTTCTCATATAGTGAGTGTTTGTGGTTATATATACATATATAAATACAATTATATCAATATTGTTGTCAGAGAAGATTTGTCTCTCATTAACAACACTATCATCAAGAAGCAAATAATTATTGGCTACTCATTGAAAATTACAGTGTTTCAAATCCTAGTTATTCACCAATTGCATTTTTGCAAGTGTAACATATATACAACAACTTCACAAAATTGTGATCAAATACACAGTGAATGTTCAAATAAGAATATGTTAGGGAATGGCTGTCTAAAAGTTCCCTCATTAATATAAAAGAAATTGACATTATTATCATTATTGTTGTTGTTGTTGTTTTTGCCATTTGTCATTGATTATAACTTTACAAGTAAAATACAAACCAAGGATAAGAGTTAGGTTTCCATTGCTTAACTCTTTCCACAAACTTTGAAAATTTATAAATATATTTCCAACAGAAAATATACCAACAGATAAAAATTTAAATTAGCAAGACACAAACACACATACCGAAAAAAAAAAAAAAAACAAAAAAAAAAAAAACAACTAATTTATAAAGTTATTTTCTTTATAATATATAAATAAGTTAGTAAACATTTGGAATCACATACAATTGCCAATTTGTGTCAAATATATTGTATGCCAAAAAAGAAAAGAAAAAGAAAAAATATAAATAATGGGACTCAATTAGATCACAGGATGGCTAGAAAACAATTTAAACTATATATTGTCATAATATAATATTACAATGTTAGTCTCTAATGTTTTAGAATATCTTCACTATATTAATAAACAGAAGTGTAGTCTTACATGAATATATATATATATATATATTGCATATAGTTGTATAAATATGGTGAAGGAGCATACCACAAAATATTCATGTCCTATACAGATGAATAAAATTAATGAGCTTTGCTGGTTTTCTATATTGACCATTCATAAGCTCTCTCTACACTGGACCTACTTGTACTACATATGGTATATAATAACGTTAAAAGAAAGAAAAAAAAGAACAAAAAATAAATAAATAAAAACGCTTCCTGAGTGGAATGACAAAAGAGACCATATCTTTCATTGAAAGTGAAATGCTAAATGTATCTCTCTTTAAAGAACCATATAATTCAAATTGCTAATTAGCCACCCAAACTATATTGAAGGGTTTACACCAATGTAAAGAACTTGTAACAGAGGTGTTTCTAATTAGTGTCTCATAGCTAATATCACATTGAGGTTTTATTCTACATTACAGACAAGATGTAGTCACAGCATTCAAAGTGGTCTTACAAAAGTTAGTGACAAACACAAAGTTTAAACAGGAACAAAGACAAGAAAAGTTGAAAATTTAGTTGTAACTGAAATAATATGTGGTTATTAAAACAGTTATATAAATCACAGCAAAAACTTCGTTTCAAACAGGCAAATTTGATTTTGTAATTAAAAAAAAACGAACTAGCAATGGTATAGAGGAACTGGTGATGTGCTTATATACACAATGTTTATAGAGTGTCTACATTGGCAGAGCTTAAAATTTAATCAAGTACTAATGCCAAATGACATTAAATGGCATGCTGGTTCTCATCACATCAAGAAAACTATTCGTTTGAAATTCATATAAAAAAACCTAACAATTTAAATAGGATTCTAAATGGAATATCAAAATGGTCAGTGCTTTTATTATCGTTTACCACATAGATAGCAATCAGGCTGAGAACATGAGAAGAAACTATTAAAAATGTGAGATTCTATTGAAGTGTCAATCACAAATGATAAGAAATTAATTCCAAAGTATACAAATTTGCTACCATCCCTTGGAACAGTAAATTATAGGGTACAGGTGAGTGTCAATAGCATGACTTGATATTAGTATTAAAACTGATAAATATAGAGTCAGAGATGGGTTGGCAAGACATCTGTGATATTAGATACAAGTGTGAGTTTGTTTACATGAATATATAACTGTGTAAATTAAGCATGCCAGTGACAGAATAATAATAGTAATAACAATTACAAACTGAAGTTAAACTAGATCTAATTTAGTGATTTGCTTAACAAAGTAGAGTGATATTAATGATTTCTTAATTAGGCATGAAGCCTTAGACACAAGAGTGAAAAGAAGTTGCAGTAATTATATCTTTTCTGAAGGCATAAAAATAACGAAGAGTTCTCATCAAAAATTAAAAAAAAAAGACCAGATTATGGAATCTATTTACTGCACAGTTACCACTACACAAAACTCATCTATTTCTTAATAGCAACTGTTTGTGACTTAGGCCTAAGGCCAGCAAATTCTAGGGTTTTGGGGGTTAGTTGAAATCATCAACCCCAGTACTTGACAGGTACTTTAATTTACCAACCCCAGTGGGATAAAAAGCAAAGTAGACATTGGCGAGATTTGAACTCAGAATGTAAAGGGCTGGTAAAAAATACTGCAAAGCATTTTGTTCGATGTTCTAATGATTCTGTCAAATAATAATAATAATAATAATAAGTTTCAAATTTTGGCACAAGGCCAGTAATTTCAAGGGAGGGTGTAAGTCAATTACATCAACCCCAGTACACAACTGGTACTTATAGAATACATATAATAATTCTTGATACTTCAAAAGAGAAGAAGATGACAAAAATTCAAAACTTGTATAAGCTCTAAGATTTCTTTGAATAACATTATTGCATGCAAGCAATGATACCTGGTGGTTACTGCAAATATTTTAGTCTTTTGTATATTCATTATTCAGGAGTTATAGGGTTAACTTATCAATGCTAGAAGTACAGAAAGCAAAAGCAAAGTCATTTCCAATAGGATTTAAATTAATATTGTAAAAGGATACAATTACATACCACAAGACATATTATCCAGATCCTAGAATAATAATAATGGTTTCAAATTTTGGCACAAGGCCAGAAAATTTGGGTAGGGAGGGTAAACTGATTACATTGACCCTAGTGTTCAACTGGTACTTACTTTATTGACCCCAAAAAGATGAAAGGCAAAGTCAGCCTCAGTGGAATTTGAACTCAGAATGTAAAGGCAGATGAAATGCTGCGAAATATTTTACCCAGCACACTAACAATTCTCCCAGCTTGCTGCCTTTAATAATAATAATAATAGTGCTTGCAAGCCAAGTAGAATTAAGTATCTTCATTAAGCACATAACCCGATCAGCAGTATAAAAAAAATCATTATTAGGTACAAAGAGTTTACTGCCTTAGACGTTAACAGCAGAAATATCCTGAACAAGATTTGTTATACAAGCATCAGTATTAATATTATTGATAGAATAAGTATGCAAGGGAGGGGGGAACTAATAATAATAATAATATTAGGACAAAAGAGTAATAATGATTGCTTTTAAATAGACCCAACACCAATGTTTGTATGAATGGACTGAATGGACATTTCTCCTCCTGACCCAGGAGGAATGAAACACAATTTTGACTCCATGGAGAGGATGAAATGAAACAGTATCAAGCATTCAGTACAGCTTTCTACTATTTGCGACTGCAATAATAGAAAACAAATTGGACAACCTCACACAACATTGTGTTTATCATAGGAATATATTTTTAAATGGCAGTGCCCCAGCATGGTTACAGCCAATGAGTAAGATAGCACACAAGGGGGGAAAAAATTCATAATTTCTGATTTACCATAAAATGTAAAGCACACATACACACACACACTCACATTGAAAAATAGGACTTGTGTGGAGCTAGGGGGAAAATATATTAAATAAAACTAAAAAATACAAATGTTTATCAACATCTCCAGTTTCAAAGATAAACTGAAATATAAAAAATATTTAAAAAAAACATGCAATTAACATACATAAGACCTATTTAAGAGAGAACAGACAACATGAAAATAAGCATATATAATAATAATAATAATGTATGAATATATGTTTTCTTTATTAAAACTCAAGTTGCGAGACAAACTCCCAGCTTCAAATAATCAAAAAAGCCATATCCTCTACAACATATTGAGCACTCTTTCTCATTTGTTTGACAAAAAGCATTATATATTTATCAACAGATTTGTTTTCACCATTACAGAATAAAAACAAATTCTAATTTTATACAAAATAAATTCCTAGTATATATTAAAAGTTTAAAAAATTTAAATATTACACATTTGTATGTTTCTTGAGAAAACAAGACATTGTTAAGCCAAAAAAAAAAAAAAGAAAGAAAAAGATAAAAAAATTGAGCAAAATTCTCAGCAGCAACATTAAAAAAAAGAGGTAGACCAAAAATGAAACCAACAAAGTTTGAGTTCTTTGTTCATAAATATTTATATATCATGTTGGATATGAAATTCAATGAAGTAAATATTTTGAAGGAAAAAAGTTAAATTTTACTCTAATCTAACAAAGAATTTTGAAAACAAGATATTAATAGGAAAATTGTTGTGGTAGTTGTTATTGGAATTATTATTATTATTATTATTATTATTATTATTATTTTGCCATTGCTTTAATTTATACAAGCTGCATCCAAATCTCAACCAGAGATGTCAAAAGACATATACCTGTTTGCATCTAAAGATGCAAACAGGTAAAATTCCATGCAATGGAAGAAATTTATGAGTGTCTTATATATATAAAAGAAAATCTCTAAAAAATGTTATTGTTGTTGTTCTTGTGACACCTATTTCAATACCAAGTTTAAAAGCATTAGAAGTATTAGTTTGCAAAATTTATTCATGTTAGAAAATATAGAAAGAATTAAAATCAGAAGAAACAGCTAAAAAAAACAAGCAAAAGCAGCTACATTCATTTTAATGATTTACCAAAATTAGTCAACAAAAGTATGAGCAGCAATATTTGAATACATACAAAGTTCATTTCTAAATATATGCAAAATATCAAGGTCACACCTTACAATATATATGCACTGGAATGATTTCCTTATAAGGAATTTCATGTACATTCTTGTCTATTAACAATAACAACAAAGAAGGAAAATGAAAATAGGAATGATCTTAAGAAATTTAAATCATGAATGAGATAAGCAGCATTGTGGTTGGTGGTATGATAGAGAGTGCAAAAGAGATAATTTGTACTGCAGCTAGACTGTGAGATAATCTCCGGTGGAAAAAATTTGCACAGATTGTAAGAAGAGTGTAAAACGCACTGCAAAGAATTTTGATTTCACTTGGGAATTGTAGTTCAGTGAATCTGTAATCAGAATTGGCATCTGAAGAAATAAAAGGTATAAAAAGCTATAATGTGTGTGTGTATATATATATATGTGTGTGTGTGTGTGTGTGTATGTCTGTATGTATGTACATACATACATATATATATATACACACCAACACACACAGACATCATATACAATTATATACATACATACATATACAGATATTCAGAAATTTGATAATTGATAAGATTGCAAGAAAATGTACAGAAACCAGTTTCCTTTCTTTATTGACCTTTTGACCTTTCTCTTTCTAAATTTTCAGACATTAAGCCAAGAGGAACATTATCAAATGTATCTGTCCTTTACCTTTCTTAATTTTTTTTTTAAAGATTTGGCTGCTATTTGTATCAGGTCAAGCAACTGTGTAGAGGCTTCCTCATAAATTATTATTGCATAAAAAATGACCGACAATAGCAAAAGAAGGATATCTAGTAGTTTGGTAAATAAATGAATTATACTTGATTCACAATGACCACACAACAAATTGAATGCAACAGTTGTGTTGTTGTTGTTTAGCCCCAGGTTAACCTTGAACAAGGAGGCTTAGGATCCAAACCATTCCAGCTGTGACCATCCTGTCTTTTTGAAGCACATGTACAATGTGTCCTTCCTTTTTTAAAGGTGGTAGGATTCTCATTGGATTGATAATTGCTGTGCTGTTGTTTGGCTCCAGGTCAAACCTCATCAAGCAGAGTGAAAGCCAGTCCAGTTGTGACCATCCAGGATTGCCCAGTGTATCCTTTCCTTTTGTTAAGATGGTATGGCATTATTTGAGGGAGATTAAGCTGCTATTTCTAGTGGGTCGAGCAACTATGTAAAGGCTCCCCAGTGTTTAAATGACAAGTAACTGGGGTTTCCCTTCCATAGTTAGTTTCAGATTTGAATATTTGGGAATCTAAAGATTAAAACAAAAGTTGAAACAAGGTTTCAAAACAAAAATGTGTGTCTGAAGTGTGTTGACAAGAAACTGAGTCTTTCAAAGAATCCAAGAAAAATAAACTAAACTTCAAAAAAAAAAAAAAAACATAAGAAAAGAAAACAACAGCTATATTATCTTTAAAACTTTTTCATGTTTTTATTAAAATAACTGAATACAATTTAACATAATTTACAATGTAACTGGTATATAAAATGCAACATGACTAAGTAGTTAATATTACCATGTAGAGAAATTAAAGTAATCATTGCAAGATATATCTTGCTCCAAGGGTACAAAATTGTGTCTGCGGTAGGGTAAGAACTCACAACCCAAGAACCATTAAAACTTAACCTATTTGATCATTGACCTTCAGATAGTGCTGAGAATATACTATCAGAGGAAATGATTTAGTTCATTCTAATCAATTAAAAATTTAAAGAAAAAAATTTATGAGTATTATATATATAAGAGTTTAGATTAAAAAAAACTTCAAGTAGTTGCAAAAAGTTTTTCAAGTACATCTTTAAAAAAAAAATCTATGAAATATTAAGCTCTGAATATCCAAATGCAAAATGTTAGATAACTAGAAAATTATTTGAAAGCTATTATTTAACACCACTTGAGATTAAAGCATATTTTAAAGTCAACAACAAGCATTTTTGTTTATATTTCAACTGCTCATACTGTTTTTCTTTTGTTTTTAACAACGTTGATACAGTATAAAACAATTACTTATTTAATGAAAGGAAAAATAAAAAAAAAAGAGAAGAGAAATCCCCAAAAAACAATTCTTACATAAAAGAATAAAACATAAAAATGAAAAATTTTTGTTTCACTAGTTTTCTTTTTCTTCCTTCTTTTGATTAAGATAAAGTTACATCAATGATGTGCATAGAAATAAAAAATAAATTAAATTAGATTAGATTAGATTTAAATAAATAATGCGCACATTCTCACAGCCAATTTTAAAAATTACAATAGTAGTGCAATAAAAATGAACAGCCACTCTCACTTCATCAAAAGATATTTTTTAAAAAACCCCAAAAAACTATAACATTTAAATAAATAAAAGCATTTAGCATTCCAAGTTAATTGAGATTAAGTCAGAATAATGAAAAGCTAGTTAAATTTTTTACTTCATAAATAGAACGAAGTTTGACTAATTCACTTTTTCTCTAATAAGCAAATAGGTATTATTCCCATATTGATCAATAACTGTGAGTCTACAAATTCAATGGGTCATTGGAATATCACTAACAAGTTCCGTGTTATGCAGTGTAATGATAAATCAGCTGAGTGGAGACTATACTTCTCCCTGTTATTTCCAACATAATAAAAAAACACTTGCCAATTTTACAGTACTCCCACTGATTACAGTTCTGAGTTATATTATACTAGAATGTACATTTGCAGTAAATATATATAGTATAAATGCAGTGTATATTTACAGCAAATATACATAGTATGGACACTATGTATAGAAATAGCCAACATTTCTGCAGATGGTTCATCTTCAGTATTTAAGACATTTAACAGGCAACTACTATATATATACATATATATACATATATATATATACATACATATATATACATACATATATATATATATATATATATATATATATATATATATACACACATGCATACACACACACATATATATATATATATGTATATGTGTGTGTATGTATATTTAACAACTCCATTCTTCACTTATTTTATATTCCACAACAAAGGTAACTTTCTGAATTTTCAGTTTGTGTGAAACTAATATTTCTACTAAAAGAAATTTCCGATAGCTAGTGTTTACAGGAGTGCTGCCAAAGGTAACTGCTGGGTCCCCTTTGATTTATTATATACATATATGTGTGTATGCACATACATATAATTTCTTAAATAGTATTCTGGTTATATATGATGAAATAAAATGAAAAACTCTTGGTTACTGATATAACAAAATCCCAAAATTAGAGATGAAGAACCCAAGAGACCCAATATATAAACTTTACTAGTCACAGGGATATAAACATATTACTGGAAAAAATAAAAAAGACAAACCAACAAAAAGCCAAATGAAGATGTAGTTGTTGCACACACGCACACACATACACATATATTTATATATATATATATATATATATATATATATATATATATATATATATATATATATATATATATATATATATATATGTATGTATATATATGTATATATATATACTCACACACATATGTATATATTCAGAAGTTCAGCATAATCATATTACTCTGAAACTATAGATATCAATGCTACTTGTTAAGTCTAAAATTAAAAGTAATTTCAGTGACCTATATATATATATATATATATATGTATGTATAAGTTGAAGAATTTTTATTATTAGTGGCATTGTAATGAATATTCTTCTAGGTTTGTTCATGAATAACTCCTGGTCATCACATTTGTTAATTCTAGCAGACCTTTGTTATGGTTTGGCTTCATAGAATACAAAGAGAATATTTTGTTCTGCTGGAATATGTAAAAAATATCACGGGGGGATTATATGTCAAAACTGTTTCAACCAATTTAGGGTAAAATGATATTTAACACAGAGGTACAATTATTTGTTTAAGTATAAAAAAACGTGTGTGTATGTGTGTACACAAACACACATGTATTTTGCAAAATAGGTGTCTAAATGAGTTCTGAGAACATGTTATATTGTAATAGACTGAGATTTTCGGACAAATCTCTTAATAGCTCTGAATCTCAAAATACTTTAGCAATAACTCTCTGAAATTGATATATAATATCAGAGATGTTTCCTGAAATATTTGATATATTTCCAGGCAACTTTTTACCAATATATGTGTGTATATATGAACACTAATATGTGAGTATGAGGCAGTAGTCTGGGTGCACAATATACATACATTGTATATGTGTATATAATAAAATAATTTACATAATCATCATCACCATCGCCAGTTATAGCTATTAAATTATTTAAAGAAGAAATAGAATTAAAAGAGAGAAAATAAAAACAAAGTAATGCTGAATAGATAAATAAATAGCAAAATTTTAAAATCTTCATTTATCTTTATATTTTACTTTAGCCCTAATGTTAAATTGTGAAAGGCACCTATGGAAAAGAAAATTATATGAAAGACAGGAACATGAAAATGGTAAAAGTAAGCTGACTCTTGAAGAAAGAAACTTGTTGAAGAAAGTTCAACAATAATTAAAAAGAGCATCCATTTTAGATATCACAATTAGTTTTAACTGTTTATACATCTCTATCTTCGTTTATCACTGATCTGAGATAACATGGGTCGCTGATCAGATAGTTTCTGCTTGGACTGCAAAAGCATGCCCCAATCACTATCCACAATTGCTCAGGATAACTCGAGGGTCTGAGAATGAAACTTATTTATTCCTATAAGTTTCTATGATTCATTTATCACTGATTTGTGCAGCACCATACACTCGTGATAAACAAGGACAGATGTGTAAATATTTTAACTGCGGACTGATTAGCTGAAGCTTAATTTGAAGACCTTCTTTCATCCTTAAAAAAGAAAAACAGCCAGTCTAGTTACTGTTAGTTATCAGAGTTGCTATCTATCATTATAAGAATATCAATAGCTGTAAGCTGTATGACTAGTGGCTAATCACTCTTTAAATATTCAGATAGAAATAAAAATTAAAAAATACATAAATTAGGTGCTCACAGGTAAGCATACAAATATTGTCAGTCAGATGGCTGTTAACACTTCAGAAAATACTAAAGTAAGGGTTGAAAAGAGGGGTAAAAAATTTGCATCAGATATATCCAAACACCACTGAAAAAGTATTTCAAAAATTATTAAAAAATTGCTGTCATTTAATCAGAGGTGGGACATCGAATAGTTGTACAGATAAATAAGTAAGAACTATATTCAATAATAACAATTAGAATTCTTTCTTCAATAGGCACAAGGCCAGAAATTTTGGGGGAATGGAGATAGTCAATTTACATCGACCACAGTGCTAGATTGGTACTTATTTTATCAACCGCAAAAGGATGACATGCAAAAATTAACCTTGGCGGAGTGTGAACTCTGAACAATGCCAGAAGAAATACTGCTTAGCATTTTATCCAGCTTGCCACCTTATTAATAACAACAGCTGTAAAGATTGGCACAAGGCCAGCAAATTTAGGGGAGGTGGAAGCCAATTACATCAGCCCCAGTACTTGACTGGTACTTTATTTTATCAGCCCCGAAAGGATGAAAGGCAAAGTTGACCGTGGCAGGATTTGAATTCAGAATAAATACCACTAAGCATTTTGTCCAACACACTAATGATTTGGTCAGTTTGTCACCTTTAATATTAATAATAATGATAATGATTTCTTATATATGCACAGGGCCACAAATTTTAGTGGTGAGGGTTTTTTATTACACTAATTCCAGTACATAACTGGTACTTAATTTATTGATCCCCGCCCCATCACCAAGAGAATTTAATTCACAATGTAAAGGCAGGATGTATTAAAAAAGTAAAATGCAACTTGTTCGGTGCTCTTTAAATTAATAATAATAATAATAATAATAATAATGGTGATTTCAAGTTTTGGCACAAGGCCAGCAGTTTCTGGGGAGAGGATAAGTTGATCACGTCAACCTCAGTGTTCAACTGGTACTTTATTTTATCAACCTTGAAAGGATGAAAGGCAAAGTTAACCTCAGTGGAATTTGAACTCAGAATGTAAAGATGAATGAAATACTGCTAAGCATTTTGCCCAGCATGCTAACCATTCTGCCAGCTCACCACCTTAACAATAATTATTATTTCTAACACAGGCTCAAGGCCAGAAATTTGAAGGGGGCTGTGGTTAGTCAATTAAATTGACCCTTAAATCTTGACCGATAGTTTATTTAATAAACTTCAAAAGGGTGAAAGGCAATACTGATCTTAGAAGAATTTGAACTCAGAATGTAAAGAGCCAGAACAAATATTACAAGTCATTTTATCTGATGCTCTAACAATTCTGCCAATCCACTGTCTTTTTGCAACAACAACAATAATAATATAAATAAGAAAAGAATAATAATAATGATAATTTCTCACATAATAATGGTTTCAAATTTTACCACAAGGGCAGCCATTTTGGGGGAGGGGATGTGTCGATTACATCGACCCCAGTGTTCAACTGGTACTTAATTTATCGACCGCGAAAGGATGAAAGGCAAAGTTGACCTTAGAAAATAATAAAAACACATATGTGACGTTCTAAATGTTCATCTAGGGAACATCAAAGGTATGTAATGAGCTCTCCAGTCTTTTTAATAAAAACCCCGAGCGTGTGCACATTTTATCAAACTACCACTTCTAAATGTGGTGGCGGTGGAGGAGGAGGGGGGCGGCACAACAGCAACAACAACAACACTTGGAAGAAGACCAAGCCAAAGAATATAGTTTAGAAATTCATTTGTCTACACTAAGGAAGAAAAGATTAAAAGAATAGGTGGTTTCTTACATTGGGAGGAGTAGGAGGGGGAGGAGGATGTTGTGATATTCAACCCTTTCCAAAGATCGTTAGCAAAGTATGTGAAGTAGTTACAACTACAGATTAAAATTAAGTGGTGGACTCCACTTGTTTAGAATTTACTGCAACACCACATTGAATAATAATAATAATAATGATAATAATAACTACAACTATTTTTTTATTATTAACATCATCATCATCAACCCCAGAAAAGAAGATGGTACATGTAAACTGAATGTTAAAAAATGGTTATTTATCAATAAGAATTATAGATTAGATAGATAATTGGATAAATTAAAATTAAAATTTGAATCAATGTAAGTTTTTCTTAATTGGCAACATTACAGCACTAAACACATTTCAAAAAGAGATTTTAAAACTGAAAATAAAATAATTTATAAGATACATACACACACATGCATTCGGAGAGATAGTGCTGCGAAGAAATTGGAACAGAAAAAAAAAAAACAGAGAGCAAAAAGAAAAATGTATATAAATAAATATTTCTAAGCACATAAGCGCCAAAACCAATTGATTAAAGGAGAAAATGTTTTGGTGTGATGATAGTTGAGGAATAGAGTGATTGTTTCATTCATTACAAACAGTGAGCCTTTTAAAATTCTTAGAAAATGTTCAATTACATCACACGTACACAGCAAATAGATTGTGAGGGACGGAGGATGGTATGGTTTAATCGTGGAGTCAATGGAAGCAATCATTATCATCATCATTGTCAAGAGTGTTGCTGTCACAGAGATGGAAAATTAACAGAACACTGTAAGGGTTTTTTTTTTAAAAAACTTTTTCCATAATAGCAGTAGTAACAGTAGGAGTAAGTGTTTCTAGACTTTCCCTTGAATTTCTGTATCAATGAGAAAGGATTGCTGAAACAAATACACAATTCTGAGAATTTGTCAAATATTACCGTTTCCATCAAAAACTCTTGTTGTCAAGCTACCATAGCTAAATCAAAGTATTTCACAAGTTGGAGACTTTATATTTGAGAAGTGCAGTAGCCTTAGTAGCGCTTGTCTTTTGATATGAAGGCCAGAGTGTTAGAGTAGAAAGTATAAAGAAAAAGTGCAAGCAGTGATGATATGATAATTATATGATTATTGGCATGGAACTAAAAATATGTGACCACATCTCTTAGGGTCATTTCGAAATGCGTTCTTCGTGTCAGACAGTTGATGACGATTGATGTTTTTCCATACAATCTGAAACACAATAAAAACATTTGGGTTAAATTTACACAATATAACGGTTTCGAATTTTGGCTCAAGGCCAGCCTTTTTGGGGAAAGGGTTAGTTAATTACATCAAGCCCAGTGCTCAAACTGTACTCGTTTTATCAACCTCAAAAGGATGAAAGGCAAAATCAGCTTTGGTGAACTTAAAATCAGAATGTAAAGACAGACAAAATGTTGCTAAGCATTTTGTCTAGTTGCTAACCATTCTGCCAGTTTGCTACCTTAAATTTACATATTTTGGTTTCAAATTTTGGCACAAGGCCAACAAATTCAGTGGGAGAGGTAAGTCGATTACATCAACCACAGTCCTCAATTGGTACTTATTTTACCAACCCCAAAAGGTGAATTTGAACCCTGAAAGTAAAAACAGATGAAAGCATTTTGCTCGCTGTGCTAACAATTCTGCCAGCTCACTGCCTTAAATTGACACAATATATTACCATCAATATTATTAAAATAAATGTTTAAACAACCCCATTACATTGTCCTGATATGATGTTTCATTATTGCTGTGAATAGACTGTCAAGAAATATTCATTAGGCCAGCATCTCATATATTTTAGTCAATTGTCTCTAAAAATAGAAATCTTTGTCTCATCATTCTGTCTCATCACTTTGCACCGATTTTCTGCTGTTTACACCTTATCTTCAAATACCCATTAGGCACTTTCTTCCCTCAAAAGCAATCAAGTATGTTTCATGTTTTCAATCAAAGTCAATAACTTACATTTGTATGGTCATCAGTGTCACTTAGCTCTACAAGTTGCTTGCATTTGTTGTATTCATTCTTATGTTGTTTGGTAATCAAAGTTAATTTAATTGTTTTGGTTCAATTGAAATTCAACATCAATGGAAATTGTAGCTGTGATACCAGTGCTGGTGGCACGTAAGAGAACCATCCAAACGTGGCCATTGCCAGCGCCGCCCCAACTGGCACGTAAAAAGCACCATCCGATCGTGGCCGTTTGCCAGCCTCCTCTGGCACCTGTGCCAGTGGCATGTAAAAAGCACCCACTACACTCACGGAGTGGTTGGCGTTAGGAAGGGCATCCAGCCGTAGAAACATTGCCAGATCAGACTGGGCCTGGTGCAGCCTTCTGGCTTCCCAGACCCCATTTGAACCGTCCAACCCATGCTAGCATGGAAAGTGGATGCTAAACGATGATGTTGTCTGACAAGTAGTTGTTGTGTCTACATGCCTGTAACTTGGTGGTCTGGCAAAAGAGACCAATAGAATAAGTGCCAGACTTTAAGAGAAATAAGTACTAGGGTTGATTCATTCATTCATTCAACTAAAAATTCCTCAATGTGGTGTCCCAACATTACTAAAGTCTAATGACTGAAACCAGTAAAAGGTAAAAGATTAAAAAAAAACTATTTGATCAAGAAACACGAATGGTGTGACTGTGCCTCAACGGTTGGCTATCAAAAGTGTTATGATCCTGCCTTAATGCTGACTAATGAAATAATCATTTATTTCTACATAACATAAAAAACACCCACTACACTCGCGGAGTGGTTGGCGTTAGGAAGGGCATCCAGCCGTAGAAACACTGCCAGATCTGACTGGGCCTGACGAAGCCTTCCAGCTTCACAGACCCCAGTTGACCCGTCCAACCCATGCTAGCATGGAAAGCGGATGCTAAACGATGATGATGATGATGATGATAACAGTGTTTCATAATATAATCTAAGTTTTCTAATTGCTTGTTTTATTGTAAACAAAATACCAATTCTGAAGTATTTGTAAGTTAGAAAATAATAAAATTTTGTTTGAAGATAATGGCAAAATAACTGAGCATAAAAAGGGTAGAAATCCAACACGCAATAACTATGTATAAGTGTTCAGAATTTTGGCCACACATAAGAAACTTGGAAAATATATATAAATGTTTTGCTACCCTACTCACACAAAAATATGTTATATACATTAAGAAGAGAATGTTCCCTCACCTGTTATAAACTGTCTCAGAGTCAGTTCTACACAGAGTTTAATGCTTGTTCTGAACAATCACTTACGAGATCTGGAGATTCTATAAAAACAGAAATAAACCAGCATGGATCAATCAAATCAAAGATGAAGTGAATGAAGGAATATATGTAAATATAATCAATATTTTAAATTTCAGACATGTACTTGTGTGGAAAGTCATTTGACCTGAGACTGTGTATTCAAACTAAAACAATCACAGCATGGCACAGGTATGGCTGTGTGGTAAGAAGTCTGCTTCTCAACAACATGTTTCCAGGTTCAGTTCCACTGCCTGACACTTTGGGCAAGTGTGTTCTACTGTAGCCTCAGGCTGACCAAGCCTTGTGAGTGGACTTGGTAGGTGGAAACCGAAAGAAGCCCATTGTATGCAAGTGTGTGTCTGTGTTTGTCCCCCACCACTGCTTGACAACAAGTGTTGATATGTTTATGTCCTTGTAACTTAACAGTTCAGCAAAAGACACTGATAGAACAGTCTTTACTCTTTTACTTGTTTCAGTCATTTGACTGTGGCCATGCTGGAGCACCGCTTTTAGTCGAGCAAATCGATCCCAAGACTTATTCTTTGTAAGCTTAGTACTTATTCTATCGGTCTCTTTTGTCAAACCGCTAAGTTACGGGGACATAAACACACCAGCACCGGTTGTCAAGTGATGTTGGGGGGACAAACACAGACACACAAACATACACACACACACACATATATACGATGGTCTTCTTTCAGTTTCTGTCTACCAAATCCACTCACAAGGCTTTGGTCAGCCCGAGGCCATAGTAGAAGACACTTGCCCAAGGTGCCATGCCGTGGGACTGAACCCGGAACCATGTGGTTGGTAAGCAAACTACTTACCACACAGCCATTCCTATGCCTATGTACTGGGGTTGAACAGTTTGACTAAAATTCTTCAAGAAGGTGCCCCAGCATGGCTGCAGTTTAATGGTTGAAACAAGTAAAAGAATAAGAGAATGGAAAATGCATATTAACCATTCAAAAACATACAAAAGCTTAACTTCATTTCATATCAAAATTTTCATTATACTAACCTTGAGGAATTGTGTCAGTGACCAGGTTGCAATTAGTGTAATGAAAATTTTGACACAAAGTGGAATTAACAGTTTGCAATTAGTGTGATGAAAATTTTCTTTTTTTTTTTACAACAAATGGAGTTAATAGTTTTTGCGTATTTTTGAATGGCTAATATATGTCTTCTATATAGTAACTATCAATATTTGGAACTATTTTCAGATTATGAATTCAAAACCTTCCAAACTGAAAACAACACAAGGAAAGCTCTTAGATCTGTAAATTTTATATATGTACGGTTAATCAGGAAAACGAAAGGATAATTAATAATGACACACATAATAATAATAACAACAACAACAGGTGCAGGAGTGCTTGCATGGTAAGAAGCTGGCTTCCCAATCACAAGGTTCCAGGTTCAGTCCCACTGCATAACACCTTGGGCAAGTGCCTTCTACTATAGTCTCTGGCAGACCAAATCTTGTGAGTGGATTTGGTAGACGGAAACTGAAAGAAGCTCGTCATACACACACACACATATGTATTTGTGTGTGTGTCTGTGTTTGCCCCTCTTACTGTTGCTTGACAACCGATGTTGGTGTGTTTAGGTCCCCATAACTTAGCAGTTCCGCAAAAGAGACTGAAAGAATAAATACTAGGCCTAGGCTTACAAAGAATAAGTCCTGGGATTGCTTTGTTCAGCTAAAGGCGGTGCTCCAGCATGGCCGCAGTCAAATGACTGAAACAAGTAAAAGAATAAAAGAATTTCTACTCTAGGCACAAGGCCTTGAAAAAATTTTTGGGAAAAGGGGACTAGTCAATTACATTGACCCTAAGGCGTAACTGGTACTTATTTCATCGCCCCTGAAAGGATGAAAGGCAAAGTTGACCTCAGCAGGATTTAAACTCAGAATGCAACAGTAGACGAAATACCGCAAAGCATTATGCCTGGCGTGCTAACGGTTCTGCCAGCTCTCCGTCGTCAACAACAACAACAGTAAAAAAAATATAAAAACAACAACCCAAAAAGCAAATAGAGTTCCCTATGTTTCGATATATTTCAAATGTTAGAAGACCAAAATAATACATTCAGTATTTATCCTGAAATCATAATTTTTCAGTCTTCAAACTTCTTATTAAGGTTCTTTTGGTATGTCCACAAAATACAAAAGAGAAATGTTCAGAGGAGTTTCAAATTGTTACGAACAACATTAACCATGTATTGCCCCCCCCCCCCCACCACCACCACTACCACCCAAAAAAAATTATGGTCTCAAATTTTGCCATACGCAACTGGAACTTAATTTATTGACCATGAAAGGATGAAAGGCAAAGTTGACCTCAGTGAAATAATAATAATAATAATAATAATAGTAGTAGTTACTTAAGTACTTAGTTTGTGATGTTCATTTATTTCGCAATATTTTCAAAGCAGAAAGGTTTCATAGGGAAATGAATTTGGTTCAGTTTGTACAGAAAATTAATCAGTGTGTTAAGAGCCAAGTTGGAAATATCTTTTATATTTACATCAACAGGCTTCACTAGTATTATGGTCAAATGGAAGATTAACATTCTAAGTAGACAGAAGAAATTACTGTATTTATCCATGTATAAGTTGAACCATAATTTTGCATTAAATCTTGATACAAAATTTGATCCCTTCATAGCTTTAAGCTTTGCCCCATGTATAAGATGCACCTCAAGTTTTTTCCAGTTAAAATCAAGTATAAAATAGTGTGATTTATACACAAGTAAATATGGTAGCCTTAGAGATTGTGAAAAAAAATGTATGTTAACAGTAGAAGAATGAAGTTTAATACCTGTTTTCGATTTTTCATCCGTGCTGCTCTTGTGAAGATCATTGCATTCATTATTAACAGACTGGTTATTGCTGTCTGGCAGATTATTAGAAACAGTTTCCTTCAACGGATTTTGAGAGGAGGAGGAGGAGACAGAACCTGCTGCAGCTACACCCTCAGTTTTGGAATCAGAGGCATTAGACTCATTGGAACTCTTGTACACCGATACTGTTTCAATATCATCTTTGACACTTAATTTCCAAGCACCAGCGTCTTTGACAGTCTGCAATGTTTCTTTGATTGTGACTGCACAAACCTCTGCAGTTGGATAAAAAACATCTCTGCTAGTATTGTCATTTCTCTGCTTCGAAGCATCAGAAGTAACATTCGAACAGTTTTCGGAACTATCTCCAACATCAGCTTTACTCTGGTCTTCTTTCACTGGTGCTTTTTCTTCTTTATCATCTGTCTCCCCACTAGTTTTGGTCTCAAGGTTTTCACTTAACTCAGTTGATTCAGTGCTAACGTTTTGTTCAACGGATTTATCTAATTCTTGTTTACAAATATCGTCTTCTATTTTGACATCTACTTTCTGTTCGTTAACAATGCTTTCAGTGTTACACACTGAAGCCTGGTCATTAACAATTTCTGTTTTTGTATCAGTTTCTGGGTTTGGCACTGTGGTTTTTTCACTATCTTCACTTTTTGATGCTGCAACTTCTTTGCTGCCTGTGTCTTCACTTTTCGACTCTTTGCTGCCTGTATCTTCACTTTTCAACTCTTTGCTATCTTTATTATCAACTACATCGGTTTCCTTAATTATATTTTCTTCTTTAGCTATTTGTTCATTAGAATTATGTTCATTTTCAGATCTAACTGTTTCTGTAGTAACTTTGGTTTTAGAATCAGAATTCTCTACCTTATTTGCTGATTGTTCATTGTGACTATGAACACTTTCATCAGATTTTGTTGCCAGTGGGTCTAAATTAGTTTTTTCTAATTTGTTGGTCTCAATATCTGCATCAGGAACAAGGCTATCTGAATCTGATAAACTTTTTGTAAATGCTTCTGAGCTATTTTCCGGTTTAGCATCACTCTCATCAACAGCATCACCATCAGCTTTATCTTCACATTTGTCATGGCAATTTAATCCTTCGTTATCAGTCTTAGTCAATTTATCAGGATTCTCAGCAACTTTCTGAGAATCTGATTTGCAAAGATTTTGATTTAAGGAGGAGGAGGAGGAGGAAGAGTCATTTAATACTTTATTTTCATGGACCTCATCTTTGTCAACAGTATTAGCGGAAAATTCTTTAGCTGAGCTGCTACTCAAAATTGGGGGTTGAACACTTTTGTTCTTGTTTTGAACAAGAGACTCTTTGGCTTGCTCTATAGAGGCCGGGTTGATAGGTTTGTCATTTTCTGATGGAGCATTCAAAAAATCTGGTGAGGTGGGAACAAAAGCTGGGGCTTCAGGATTTAGCTGACAGTCAAGTCGAAGACTTTCCTGTATTTTATCAGTGCTATCATAAACCAGATGACCATCTTCAACGCAATAGTCATCCTCATCGGGACAGTCTTCCCATTCCTCACCTTCCACCATGCCATGTACAAGACCATAATTGGCTTCATTTTCAGCATCTTCATATATACCACTGTAAAGCTCTCCATCTTCAATATATTCGTCTTCCAGCATAACACCCTCTTCATCATCATCATCATCATCATCTTCGTCGTCGTCATCTTCCTCATCATTGCCACAGTGAAGGTGGTCACCATTTTGCAGGTTAATCTGAGACTGGTCCCATGAATTCTCCTGTATGGTATCCCACATTTTTTCAGCAGGAGCACAGCCTGATGTAGGACAGGACTTACTGTAAGGAGAGCTTACGATAGAATGTGATGTCTGATCATATGAAATAGGTATGCTAGCTGAAGCAATTCCACTACCACCGACTGACCGTAATGCAATATTATCGTTATCAGAGTATTCAACTTCTACATCATCTCGAGCACCTGGAGCATTGTCTATCTTTACAACAAGCAGATCCCTTGTACACTCAACTTTACGAGAATCACTAGCAAGATTTGCTGGTATGATACGACTTCGAGGTGGTGCTGTTATACCACGACCTCTTCCACGGCCTCGACCCAACAGCTTCTTTCCTTTATCAGCTTTCTCACCTAAAACAATAAAAGAAAATGAGAAAAAAAAATAATACAAATAAAAACATCTGAAATCTACTGTTTTCCACATTTTTAAAGTTTTAATAATGAATATCTGATCATCTGAACCATTAAATGACTGGCACTCCTCTCCATTACCTTCAAATAGTGCTCTCCAGAGCTAATTTCTATCCCCACTAAACTCTTATCTCTTTCCCTCTGAGCATATCTGAATCTTTTGAAATCTGCTATTAATGTATCCAATCCTTAAAAAGTACAAACTTTCTGACTTTGCATCAAAGCCATTTCCAACATATCAACAGTGATGGTAATATTCTTCCTTCAGTACACTAAATTTGTCCCTCTTCATCGACCAGCATAATGATTCTATAGAGCCAGATCTGCAGGGGCCTCGCTCTCTTTAGTCACTAACCAGTAGGTCCTTCATCTTGATAACTTCATTGAAAGCAATGTTGTAGCAATAAACATTACCAAAATCATAACGATATCCAGCATGAAAACCTCCAAGCTAAGTTGAGGCGTTCATCTTTCCTTTCTAGGATTCGAAGTTCCTAGTCTGACTGCACCATCGCAACATATCCCAACGAGTTCCTTCAAAACCACCTGCTACTGACTGTGGTGAATGCTAAGGCTTAGTAATCTCTCCTATACTCTCCTTACTGTACATTCATCAACTGCTTGCTGTCACTTCTAAGCAATTCATATTCCTATACAGACAAAAGAATGCTTTACTTCTCCTTGGCCTTCTACTCACTTGTCAAAGACCTCAAACAGGAACATTCAACAGGAACATACCAGCTGAGTCACTTTCCTACATGGCACAAACACTTAATCATTATGAATGTTCACATGTTAAACAATTTGTACCTCACATGATCGAGAATAAAACACAACGGAGGTTCCAAAGTTGCTACAAATAAATGTTAGGCCACACAGTCTCTAATAATAACCCCACCTCCCATGTATAATACTGCCAAAAGTGCATCACAAAAACTGATTCTTTTTTAGAGCCAAGAAATACTTAAATGCCAGTCAGTTGTTGACTTTCTACAGAATCCATGTAACTCCCATAATGAAGAACTGTTCAGTGCTATGAGACACTTCAGTGTTGCTAGATCTAGATTCACACGATGACATGATTGACCAGACTATTGAATGTTTGTTATACATTACTGATCAGAAGGCTAGGATTACCCATTTACAACTCAGTGGACTGAAGTAATATGAAATAAAGTGTTTTGCCCAAGAACATAATGCACTGCTCAGTCCAGAAATTGAACTTGGGATTACTAGATTTTGAGTGCAACACTAACCACTAGGCCTTCACTAGATTACTTGAAATAAATAACTTACTAAGAAAATTCTCAAAGGAAAATAATCTTACACATGTGGGATAAAAGATCCCTTATTTGAAACACAGTTAAGGGTTAGTGACAGGAAGAAAATCTGGCTGTAAAATAATAACTTCAATAAGATATACGTCTAACCCAAAGCCAGCATGGGAAAATGGACATTAAAAAAAAACACACAAACTTTACACCACTATCAACTTTATGTCACTTATAACAAGATTAAAGTAGAGTTTAGTTCTGTGTAATAAACAGTTACTAATACTCCCAGTAGTTGTGAATTTGAAAAGGTTCAATGAGATTGCTATTAAGTTTTTAAAAATCTATCATTTTAAAAGTGGAATTTATAAATGTACATTCAAGATACTCTGTAAAGTGGTTGATGTTAAGAAGGGCATCAAGCCACAGAAACTATGCAGAAGCTGACAATGGAGCTTGGCATGGTCTTCTAGCTTGCCAGTTCCAGTTGAAACATCCAATTCTTGCCAGCAAAGAGAATGTTAAATGGTAATGATAATGTTGATGGTGATATTGTTGTTTGAAAAGAAAACTAAACGACTGTGTAATTAGTTATGACAAAAATATATAAATTTAATTAACACCTACCTATTCGGCTAGGGCGCTTCAATTCAGTCACTTCTGCAGGGCAAGAAACTACTGCAATATTTACAATATAATAAAAATGTTTTGCAGGTTTACAAAAGAGGGCAAAATGGAAGGATATTAAAAGAGAAACAAAAGCAACACATATAGCAGATATCTAAATATATTTTGTTTGGACATAAGTCAAAATATTATAGATTAATTCTCATACAAATTGATACTCACCAAATATAAAGCATTTGTCACAGTTTGCTAACTTTTATAACATTTGAATTCCCAGCTAGAAATATTCAAAAGTCTAAAAGGATCTCAGGAATACAAGAAAAAAACACACCCCAAAAACTATTTACTCATGGAAATATCAATAGAAAAAAAATGAAAAAATTTAGTCACACAATACTATCCTATAAACATACATACATTTGAGTCCACATCAAGGTGTCTGGAATGAGATCAAGTTAACTAATATTCCTCAAAATGGCAGTTAAGATTTGTTATAAGTAAGCTATAACGAGAACATGTGTGAGTGGAACAACAGCAGGTAAGCAATATTATGATTTGTCAATACAGAAGATGTTGTATCATAAAATAGGTAAAGTACCGGAGGCGGGGTGGGGGAAGAGAAAAATAAATAAATAAATAAAAACCTGTGGTATTTAGAGACATTCCTGGCTCAATTCTCACTGAGTATGAACATGTTTTTTTTTTCCTCCAAATTATGTGCCAATACCAAAAACCATAATTTATAAATGTAAGTAATGCATTAAGAACACATAAATTAATATTTACTAATTATTATTACTAATAATTGAAGCTATTACAAATATCAGATATTAGTTACAGAACTTAGATGAACCAAAAAAGAAAAGACTTCAAAGAAGAAAAAAACGAAAAACCCTACATTACAAGAAATAGATTTCTGTAACTATTTTTCTGAGATAAAAATCATTATTTTAGAAGTATATATTGTTTGAAGATAATTTGCTACGATTATCATTAGTTAACATTTCCAGTTATTCCAGAGGCAAAATTCAAGGTAACAAACAAAATGCATAATGCTGCATATGAACTAATTATAGAAAGAGTGAAATTTATAGAGTCAATATATAGTTACAAATAAATAAATATGTGACTAGATTTAAAAGTATACCATATATTATGTAGAACACATTTAGGCATGCTAATTGTGAGGTGAAATGGCATCAAATTTTTGTATCAAGATAATTTAATGATTTAGAGTCTGTAAGCAACATTCCAAAAATGAGCTTATTTAAATATCTCACCATCTCTCTCTCTCTCTTTTTCTAGATAGGAAAGACATGTATCCACCTCTTCAGCAAGACACTTGCTCCTGTCTCTCCACCATACTTTCAGTCCTACACCCCACAGAGTTGAGGTTTTGTCATATGGGTACTCAATGATATCACCAGTGATGGGGCCATGAAAAAAGCACCCAGTACACTCTGTAAAATGGTTGGCATTAGGAAGGGCATCCAGCTGCAGAAACCATGCTAAAACAGACAAGTGGAGCTTAGTGCAGCCTACTGTTCATCAGTTTATATCAAACCATCCAAGTCATGCCAGCATAGAACAAGAACCTTAAATGAGGATGGTGAGTTGCAATTGAAATCACAAAGATTCTTAACTGTAAAGTAATATGCAACAATTAATATTAAATTCTGAAACATGATGGTCTAAGAAAAAAATTAAATCTACCAATGTAGTATTATTAATAAATTTAAATATTCTAAACTATTTGAACCACTAAAGTGAATTAACGTTTTTAAAAGAAAATATTTTATCTTGTTACTTAGGTTAATGTACAACGCTTAGTTTTGTTTAGTTTATTATTATCAGGTGTTATTTACTCTCAGCATGTTCAATATCATTTGAGTCTTTTCTCAGCCTTCATACACAATCACCGAAAGATAGTTTAGTCCAGTCCTTGAGGTTATCAAACCAGTTTGCCTTAGAACTTCCTTGAGTGTTTGCTATTTATCTTTCCTCCTAATAATGCTCTTTAATTACCTTGTACTCTTAGTACTTAATCACATTATTGTGATTGACCAGACAATCAGGTCTTGTTATATGCCACTAGTCACAATGTGCCTTGCATCATTTTACCTTTCAAATGATGCCACCCTGCTGGCTATGCAAGCAAGCAGGCCCACCTTCCCCCTGATCAAAAAGCTAGTCAATTGCAGGGTCACCCATTTACAACTGAGTGGACTGGACTGGAGCAATATGAAATGAAGTGTTTTGCTCAAAAACACAATGCACTACTTGGCCCAGGAATTGAGCCCAGGATCTAGAGATCATGAGTGCAACACCGTAACTGCTAGGCCACTACATAAATATTAAAATGTGGCAAAACAGTAACTAGTTTCGGAAATACAAGAACTAACATCATATATTGCACAGGTTAATTATTACATAAAACCATAAGTAAAAGATGATGTTCTATAAAGATGCTTTTAGTGCAAATGTATCTCGTACAAAATGTGCTTAAACAAGAAGTCTCAGGCTGTGAAGTGTTGCAATGGAAATACTTGATCTTTTGTTTATTGCATAACACAAAGAAAGTTTAGATATAGCATGCTGATGGAAATAATCAAATGCATATCAAAAATATGCTCAATAAAAAAGGAGCCAACAACTTGAGGAATTTGATATTAATGGTCGTTAATATCCTCATGCACAGGAGACAAGGAAAACTGTGCAACAGCAGCAGTGCTATCTCTATCAGACCAAAGACTTCTTGACAAAAACATTATTCCTTGATAATAAATTATGAATTCTAACAATTTATTCCTTAATTTTCAAATGCTGCCATGAATTCTAACAATTTATTCCTTAATTTTCAAATGTTGCCAAGACAACCAAATTGATATGAACTTGAAGAATTAATCCATATAAACACAACACAACACAGAAATATGTATACAGATGTAAATAATTCATTTATGTACATTAGTAACATTTTCTCCCATGTCCAATCTATCAATTTTAATGCAATATATATAACACTCTCACTCTCCAAATCTTTTCTCTTTTTATAAAAATCTTTCTGTCACTTCAAACTCAACTCACACAACTTCTCTCTCTCCGGAGCAAATAGATTTTCCTCTTCATCTTGTCTTTGCTTTAATAACTCTTATGATGACTCATTTGGTCAGCTTCATATCTACACCGTCCTCATACAATTACATCATTCTTACAGTTGATAAACAGCAGTCATAACTAATAACCTGTCTAACAAGTAAACAAGTAGTTTGATATAAATACATGTTAGGACTTCACACTTTTTCATTTCTTCGTGTATTTAATTACTTAAATGCTTCTTCATAACCACACAAGTTTCCCCTATGCCATCCATACAATTCATTCAGCAACAACTTGCTGAAATTAAATGCTCCCTTCTTTTGGAAATTTCTTCAATTTTTTTTTTTACACTTGTTTCAGTAATTGCACTGTGGCCATGCTGGAGCACTGCCTTGAGAGGTTTAGCTGAAGGAATCGACCCCAGTATTTTGCAAGTCTGGTACTGATTCTACTGGTCTCTTTGCCATAGCATTAAATCATGGAAACATAGACAAACCAACATTGGTTGTCAAGTGGTGATGGGCAAGGACACACACCCTTAAAAGTCTCAAACTCTTCTCAAACATCAACACTCTCCAGAACTAATTAAAACTGTTTCTCAAAAACCTATGCTTGATTTTCAAAGTTAGAAAATACACTAGCTCCAAACAGTTGCCACTTACATGACAGATATGCTTACACATAAACTAAAGATTGTATTGAAAAGAAACTCATCTAATGTTTTGGCCATAACATTTTCCAGTCACTAACAAACCAACAGCCTGTCTCTTCCCTCTATCTATATAGATGTACAATAGTGGTAAACAGTGAAAACAAGTGCTCAACACTGCATTTGGTAGATACTCCTTATTTGTGGATTAACAATTAATGCCACCAACGTAGAAATTTTGCAACTTTCCAAACCTTCCATATTGGATGAGATTCATCCAACATAGGAGCCAGTTACCGATACAGACAAATATACATACACATTATTTACATTTGACAGTTATTGGTCCTCATCTTGTTTGTTGCTAACAGTTTCGGCTGATATATACCCTCCAGCTTTCATCAGGTGTCTTGGGGAAATTTCGAACCTAGGTTCTCATTCCGAAGGTATTTTTCAATGTTATTATTATTATTCAGGTCACTGCTTGGAATCAAACTAGGAATCTTGGGGTTAAGAGCACAGGTTACTAACCCCATGATTCCTAGTTTGATTCCAGGCAGTGACCTGAATGATGATGATGATCATAATAATAATAATAACAACAACGAAAAATACCTTAGGAATGAGAACCTAGGTTCAAAATTTCCCCAAGACACCTGATGAAGGCTGGAGGGTATATCAGCCGAAACGTTGTGTTAACAACAAACAAGATGAGGACAAATATCCGTCAAATGTAAATAATGTACATATTTCCTCATCTCTTAAATACAGAACTGTATACGTACACATATATATCATTTAATGTTCGCAACATTAAAATAAAAGCTACTAATAGTTTATTGCAATGGAGACACTGATTTTTATAATGTGCTTTGTATTTTTATAACTTTATAATGTGCTTTGTATCTCCAAGCAATCTTCAAGCTCAGGGAACATGGTTAGTTAATCCTACTAAAATGGAACAGCAAACAATGTGTGTGTGTATGTGTATAACTTACTCACAAGATACAGGAATCTTATATATATATATATATATATATATATATATACAATTCTGCCTAAATAATGGAACTACAGATACAATATCCCTGCATATCTCACGTCTCTTTTCATTCCTCCACTTCATTCTCTATTACATTTTCTAGAATAACTATTGCTTAACCATTTTCTCACACAGTCTCCAATGAAGGGATATATAAAATATCCCGGAAACAGCTGTAAGACCTATTTATAAATGTTCTGAAATTTTTCACAGCTCTGGATTTTTATCTCATTCTGTAAATTTTTATATATATATTTATATATACCTGTATATTTGCTGCTTTTTTTTTCATCTGGTCTATAATTTGTAGATTTATAAAACTGTTCACTTAACGATTTGAGGTTAATATTACAATTTAATAATTCCGTATGAATACAAAGACACATTTGGTCAGCCATGCATAATTGAACAACATACAGAGAGCAAAATAAAAAGAAAGAAAAAAGTGAGTATATTTCATATTTTTCACAGTAACAAAACAGATTTTTCTGAGAACAAGTCACTTAATAAGAAATACAAAATATACTGTCGATAAGGTGAATAAAGAAAACAAATATCCAAGTTATATGTGAATTGAGTAAATATATAAATTAAGAATGAATACACACACACACAAATATAAAATGCAACAACTTAGGAAATTATATTTTGTGAAATAGCATTATCAAATAACCAATAAGATGCAAAATGTAACAAAAATATTCAAACACAAAATCAAACTGACATGCAACAAAAAATAATGCGAAACAGAATTATGAATAATCAAACAATCCTAATTTAAACCAAAATCATTAAGAATAAACATTTCAACAATAAATATCTGTATGAGTGAGTAGAAGAAAGAGAGAACAATGAAGAGAGTTTGTTTGTGTGTGTGTGTGTGTGCATGCACACAATCATGTACAAGTGTGACTGCGTGTTTTATATACATAATGGAATATATATTCAGCATTAACACCATTCGTCCTATTTTTTGCTAAACACTGAAGAGGTAGACCAACAAGCAATTATGTAAACCTGGCAGTAATTTATTGAAACACGTATATGTTTTATAAAGCATAAAATACCATATATTTTCTGTATGCTATGAATACTAAATACATATATATATATATATATATACACATATCTATCTATCTATCTACATATATCTATCTATCTATCTATCTACATATCTCTATCTATCTATCTATCTACATATCTCTATCTATCTATATATCTCTATCTATCTATCTATCTACATATATCTATCTATCTATATCTATCTATCAATCTACCTATCTATCTATATCTATCTATCAATCTACCTATCTATCTATCTATATATATATATATATATGTGTGTGTGCCTGTATTGGTTTATATAGAATAACGAATGTTGTATTCAGATAAGATATGAAGAGAAAAAATTTTTTTTCTTAAATTAACAAAATATATTAGCTTAACTGTCATGTATTAAATTTCGCATTTAATTTTAAAATGTTTCAAATTCCAATAAACGTGGATTCGATGTCAAAACACTTTTACAAATTGCATTTCCCAATATCACTTTTCCTTCAATTAGCCTTACAACCTAACACTTCTCCCCAACACACTAAAGATCTGCTTGTCTGACTATGTATTTTGATTTCTGTGTGTGTGTATGTGTTTGTGTGTGTGTGAATACACTCTTCTAGGAAAACAAACAAGAGAAAGAAAATAGATAAAGAGGGAGAGAGAGAGAAAGAGAGAGAGCTACAATTAATAGATCCAAATCCTGAGTTTCATGCAGTAAATTTTCTCATTGGAATGGTTAAGTATTTACAATAAATCAAACATTTTTTTTTTTTATTTGGCACCTTATTTCTGTGAGGAAAATTTTGTAATTTAAGCTAAATTAATTCTCATAGCCTCGAGATGTTTTTGAGATTTTGAAATCACATATTCATTCTATTTAAAATTCTTTCTTAATGAAAATATAAAAAAACACACTTATTAAGTGGCCGATTCTCAGAAAGTTTTTTTTTTAATGAAACATTATGTTAGAAAGTTTTCTTTCTTTTTTTTTTATTTTTTTTAAATAAAATATTATGTCAGAAAATCTATGAAATGGAACATAGCATTTAACTGACAGAATGAAGGCTATAAAAGTCAGGATATGAAACTCTTATTAATCAATTCCCACTTCACTGACACACATATATATATTTATGAGTGAAGTGGGAAGTAATTTAACACATAGTCACAAACATGCATCAAGCACTCTAATGTAATTGCATAAATGTCCTATATAATTTGTGTGTGTTTTGTGTGTAAACATGCTTGTATACTTGAATGTGTGTGTTAGCAAACCACAAACAAACAGTTTTTTTTTTAAAAAGAACATTAGAAGAACACATGCAGCAAATATCCAGCATCAGATAAACTTAAACAGTTGATGCAGGTACCTTTGGTTCCAGGGGCTTCACCCCTCTGGCGGTCATCTCTTTCGCCACGGTCAAAACGACCACTGCCAATTCGACCAGCTAACAAGAAGAAAAAAGTAAGGAATCTGTTTAATTATGTTATTAGTAAAAGAGAGAAATGGGTGTGAAGAAGATTAATAATAGAGACATGGAGATTTATTTATATATATAATATATATAGGATAAGGAAACGAAATGAATGAAAGTATAAAGAATTCCTTCATTGTCATTTGCGTTGGCATGGTACCTACATAGTAGTCCTACTTTTTGTCTCCTTTCAGGTGATATGCTTTTCTGAACGTTTGAACAAAGCCTCATCTCTTCTGACACACAGACAGACTCCACTAGACATACAGGAAACAGGGGGGAAAAAAAAGAAAAAAAAAAAAAATTCAGCAAATGAATTTGGTCTAATTAATGTTCCATAATTAAAATGATGGGAAATAGCAACATGTAAGATGGTTTAGGAAACAAGAGGAGGAGAGAGATCAATTGGTCTTCATAACAAGATATATATATGCGCACCTCTATGCAAAATAATACTATCTAAGAATGAATTCTGCAGACTATAGATTCCCCATTAATCCAGATGTCTCTTTGAAAATGGTGTATAATCCTTTAGCATTCAGATTACTCTGTCAAATGAAGGTGCATGGCTTATTGGTTAGAGTATTTAGCTCATGATCGAAAGGGCATGAGTTTGATTCCTGGGGGTGTGTTGTGTCCCTGAACAAGACACTTCATTTCATGTTGCTCCAGTCTACTCAGCTGAAAAAAAATGAGTACTACCTGTATTTCAAAGGTCAACCATGTCACATTCTGTGTCACGCTGAATCTCCCTGAGAACTATGTTCAGGGTAGTAGTCAGCCACTCGTACATGAATTTCATAAGCAGGCAGTTCTGTCGATCAAATCAAATGGAACCTTTGTTGTTGTAACTGATAGAGTGACAGTTAGTTACAGTTACTACAATTGTGACAGTTAGTTACGGCCACTATTACTCCTTTAATATATTTTAGACATATTAGCAATGCTAATTTATTCACATTATTTTGAATAAATCATATATTATCATGTAGTTTTGAAATTTCAACTATCTGATTGTTTATATTTAGAATGACATTGTAAGATAGGTGTGAGAGGCTGGATCAAGCCATTTTGAACATAAAACAGGTAGAATATTTGGGCCAGATAATGCTGGTTTAACTCTAACAGGATAAATTATAAAATCTTCAACTGGATAATCTCATTTGAAAATGGATTGCAAATTTCCTAAGTAATATACAATGAAATGTGAGGTTTGTGAAAAACTTGTGGTAGTCAGTGTCAGGGGGAAAAAAATTACAGTTTAATAACATTCATAAAATAGATTGTTTGAGTGCTGCAAAGAGAAAGGAAGTGTAATGTCTTAGCGTAGAGATTTCATCATCAATATCATCATCATCATTTAATATTCATTTTCCATGTTGGCATGGGTTGGACTGTTCGACAGGAGCTGGCAAGGCCAGAAGCCATACCAGGTTCTATAGTCTGTTTTGGCATGGTTTCTACAGCTGGATGCCCTTCCTAATACCAACCACTTTGCAAAGTGTGTCTGATCATATCATCATCATCATCATTTAATGTCTGTTTCCCAAGCTGGCATGGGTTGGATGGTTTGACAGGAGCTGGTAAAGTGGAGAGCTGCACCAGGATCTAGTCATCCATTTTGGTTTGGTTTCTATGGCTGGATGCCCTTCCTAATACCAACCACTTTGCACTTATAGACTGAGCGGTAACCCAAGGAGAAGGCTGATGGCCTGAAATGTTGAATGACAGTTTTGAAGTGCTACTTCTAGGTGTTGCTCTTGGCATTTAGAGAGTCTGAACTGGTGCTGTTACATAACAGGTGCCTTGTTCCACCAATCTGTAACATATAGGTTGAGCTTGCATGCAATCCAGTAGATGGAGTTAGTAGTGGGAAAACTGTGTTTTATGGAGAGCTACCATTGGGGATAACAATCTGGGGTAAGAACTCTTAAATGGAGAAGACAGGCTTGTGTCTAATCATATCATCATCATCATTTAATGTCTGTTTCCCAAACTGGCATGGGTTGGACGGTTTGATAGGAGCTGGTAAAGCGGAGAGCTGCACCAGGATCTAGTCATCCATTTTGGTTTGGTTTCTATGGCTGGATGCCTTTTGTAATGCCAACCACCTTACAGTATGTACTAGGTACTTGTTAAGTGGCATAGATATGGGTGCTTTTTACATGGTGCTGGCACATGCCAAAGAAAACTGGTAGAAGGGATTTTTACAATGGCTTTGGAGAATGAGTGAATTTGTCCAACAGACAATGACAGCTGTTTAAAGTAATTCCACAAGTCAACAATTCTCATTTACTACTGAACATCTTGGGCAAGTCTAACTGACAGCAGCACATCCAGGCCTGTAAAACTACTCTTGAAGCACAATGATTCCAGTAATGCTGCTATCTCTACATTAATACCAGAATTATTTTGGCAGATCCCTTGCTATCAGCCAAAGCATAAAACAACAGTCGTCTCCCTTCGATTGACAACGAGAATTGAATGCAGGATTTATTTTGTTCCTTTGAGCTCACTACACTTCATATATTGCTGGCCATCTGCCATGTCATACTTTGAGAATTTATCATCACCAGCATTGACTGGCCAGAGATGCTAAAAAATTGAAAGCCTAGACCAAAAATGCTTCTGGAATCTTTCCTTGGCTGTATACAATGCAATTCTTAAATTGTTGTCACTCATCACTTCTGCTAATGCTTTATGGGGTGAGGTGACTGAGTCTAGGATATAAGATTGCTGTGAGCATCTGGAAAACACTCCAATAGTCATCAAATCAAATATTACAGACACACAGACGGGAACAACATGCAGGTAAGTAGATTCACTAAACAAATTCTTGGGTGTTGTGAAGATAGAATAATGAAATAATCATTAAAAAAATTACATAAGAAAATTAAGTGACAATACTATGTATGTTAATACAGAGGTTTAGGCTAATAAATTTGATATAATCACTAAAAGACCACAAAGATAAAATGTATATAAATGATTGATAAACAAACACATATCAATGAAACAGAACAACTCTCAGAATATAAACAGATTTACAGGTAAAATAGGAAGACCATTAGGTTACAGGTAGGTTTTATAAATTAAACTCCTTACCAGAGACCTTTTCAAATCAAGAATTATTGAATATAGCTCTTATGAGAAACAGCTACATACTATGAAAATTATGTTCATGGGAGACAGATGACCACACAAAATACACAAAACACTAAAATAGAGACCAAGTCCTTGCAAGTCAACCAAACACCTGGGGCTTAGTACTTGCATACAGAGGGACACAGACCCACCCACCCACCCACACAAACATAATTACATAGTTAAAGCTAACCCCACAACTCATGAATAATCTGGTATGATATAAAAAAAGAAAACATAAAATGAAAAAAAAAGCATTACAATAATAACAAGAGCACTCAGAGAGCGCAAACCTCCACCAAGGCAATACCAATGTCCTCTCAACGATTAGCCAGGGATGATTTTTAAAATGAGAATATCTAGAATAAACTCAACTGCTCTCACAAACGAGAATACTAAAAATGAACCAGACTGCTATCAAAAATTGAGTTAAAAAACAGGAAAAATAATTCAGAATCCTTGTCCGGTACCAGACTGATCCCAAAATCTAATCAGTTCATGCCAGTCATGAGGCCAAACATCTCTGAAAGTTTCATCCAAATCCATCCAGTGATTCTTGAGACATCTTGTCCATGTACAAACAAACAAATATGACTGAAAACAATACTGCCATCTTTGCTAAGGTGGAGGTAATAATTCTCTCTACTATATGCACAGGGTCTGAAATTTGGGGGAGTGGCTAGTCAATTACATTTAACCTTGTTTTCAATATCTTTAACTTGAAATCATAGTTTTAGTTAATTTTCCATGTGAAATGAACAAGTAATTTCTCAAAATTTAATCTTCAATCAGGTTGTGTGGTTAAGAAACTCACTTAGCAACCACATGATTTCAGGATCAGTCCATTGTGTAGCACCTTGGGCAAGTGTCTCCTACTACAGCCCAGGCTGACCTATGCTTTGTAAGTGAATTTGGTAGTCAGAAACTGTGTGGAAGCCCGTCACGTATACATATATGTATTTATTAGTGCGTGCATCTATCTTTGCTAGCTCTTGTCAAATCATCCAACCCATGCTAGCATAGAAAACAGACATTAACCTCTAGCATTCGGATTAGTCTGAATGCTTATTTATTCACACTGTCCTGAACTAATCATGCACTATCTCATAACTTAGAGATTTTGATGATGTGACTGCTTACTTTTAGAATAACATTACAGGGGGTGTATGAGAGGCCAGATCTAGCTGTGTAAAGTTATAAAAACAGGTAGAATATTTTGGTCAGATATGGCTGGTTTAAATGATGATGATGATGATGATAGTTGAAGATTACACAGTGTATTTATTCAGTAGAATGTAAGACAGGAAAGAATGTGAATGTAAAAGCTTAATCTGCAAAAAAGCATTCAAACATCTACTGGAATGGTATTTAGTTCCTATCAAAGGATTTTATAGAAGTGTTAAGAACTTAAGTATTAAATGACATTTACCAGGGGGAGCCTCTACACTGAGACTTGATCTGTTAGAGATAGCAAGCAGTCAAACCAAACCGTACCATCATGGAAAAAAAAAAAAAAAAAAGAGACGAAGGACACATTGGATATTGTAGTCCTAGATACACTGTTTGAAACTGAAATGGGATGGCCATAATCAGAATGCCTTGATCATAGATTAAACAACTAAAACATCTAGTGCAGAATAACAAAAAAGTATTTATTCAAACATTTACAACCAGAAGCTGACTGCTGAATGAGTTTCTTAAATCTTTATCATCAGATTTGGAACATCCATGCTGGAATTATGTCTTCGCCTCCTCATTATAATCTAAATTTCTGCAAGATTTATATTTTGTTACAGTTTATAACATTTTGTTACACATTAAGGTGTGTAACCTAGCGATTAGGGTGTTACACTCATGAGTAGAAGATCAGGATTTCGATTCCTGGACCAGGCCATGTGTTGTGTTCTTGAGCAAAACACATAAGTTTACACTGCTCCGTGATCACTTTGATATCTGAAACTTGTCAGGTCAGGTCCGATGTATGCAGCATCAGATCCTACTACTGGTAAACTGTAAACCAGTACAACCTGTCAGTGGGGTAGAAAGGGCTCCTTAGCCGCAGTGAAGGCAATCTGTCTAGGGAGATAACCTTACAATAAATCACTCGGTCCATAGCTTAGAAATACTGGGTTGACGTCCAGCGGGAACAGCTTTGTTTCATGGAGGAAGAAAGATCTTCTTTAGTGCTTGGTTGAACAATGCTTTCCAATGTGTGTAGTAGCGGCACGCGCACACATTATTAGCCATTTGAAAAGACTATGGAATTTACAAGGTCTTGACCACGGTCGAACAATGATGATTGATATCTGATGTGTAGCACACCTTGTACTTGTACAGGTAATGTTGATTTGATGGAGTGAATGAGCTAATGTACAACGCAAGCATTTGCTCACTATAGGCAAATAATCTGTGTTGGTTGTCCAGTAAGAATCTGTGGAACTCTCAACAGGATGACAGAAAAGTCCATCACAGTTTATATTTAATGCTTCATCAAGTTTTCATTTCATAAACCAAAAATATTCAAATCCATTCACTTCCACTCATAACTTTTTTATGAGTAATATTATATTCATAACTCTTGTTATGTTTGTAATGTTAAACTGAGAAATGACAGCAAAATACCCTAACCTATTTAGGTTGTCTTAGATAAAGAGATTGAAGTAACTGAGTAAGGCTGGTGCAGTTTATTGTGGCAAGATGAAGGAAATGTTTAAGTAGGGTGCAAGTTCCAGATGGAGGTTGTTTAGGAGAGAAGGAATAATATAATTATAATCAATATAATTAATACAGAGTCCAAGAGGTAAGATCATTTACATTGGATGATGAAGAAAAGGTGTTTCCAAAGAGGAGGTGGCTTCTAATAGTTCCAGAAAAATAGAGACCTCTTTTAGTGGAGGAGAGTAAATTTCAACTTGAGTTGGTGTTTATAAAGTGTATGAATATTGGTTTGCAAGTCAGTCTGTTTGTGATCTAAACATGTTTAGGGATGCATTGCCCCAAATATTATAGTACAAGGCATATGCTTCTTAATGTGTTATCAAATGTTCAAGGCTAAAACAATTTTTGCCTTGAAGTTAAAATGCTGTGTCATAAATTTGAGTTATATGGAAATCGGTATGTTTTTAGGTATATTTTAAAATGTTTAAACAAGCCTGACATAAATCATAAGAATGCATTACAAAGACATCCTGCCGCTGTAAAAGTAAATGAATTGACCACTAAATAACAAGTAACTGTCTCATGGAAACCATGGCACAAAAGAAATGTGTGACTCAAGCTATCAGACATTAAAATAATATGAAGTGTTTACAGAATTATGAGAAGTAAAAGATATTTACCTGGTCGGCGAGATAACTCCTGACGTCTTGCATTTGAATTTTCTTCATACCTAAAACAAACAAATAAATAAAATGAAAACAATTCCTAATTAATACATTTTAGGTCTGATAAGTTCCAATAAATATATCTTCAGTCTTATAATGTAAAAAACCCATTTTATAAGATCCAATCATGTTTTTTAAAAAGCCAGATATTATTCTAATATATTTTGAGAGTGGATAAGTTTTGTTTAAGTTCTATATTACTCTTTTACTTGTTTCAGTCATTTGACTGCGGCCATGCTGGAGCACCGCCTTTAGTCGAGCAACTCACCCCGGGACTTATTCTTTGTAAGCCCAGTACTTATTCTATCGGTCACTTTTGCTGAACCGCTAAGTGACAGGGACGTAAACACACCAGCATTGGTTGTCGAGCAATGCTAGGGGGACAAACACAGACACACAAACACACACATATATATATATACATATATACGACAGGCTTCTTTCAGTTTCCGTCTACCAAATCCACTCACAAGGCATTGGTCGGCCCGGGGCTATAGCAGAAGACACTTGCCCAAGATGCCACGCAGTGGGACTGAACCCGGAACCATGTGGTTGGTTAGCAAGCTACTTACCACACAGCCACTCCTGCGCCTATTATTCTTCATAATTTCTTTAAACTTCAAACTGCTATTTGCTTATATTTTCATAACGACTTTGAATTTTGAATTTTTTGTTTTTGTTCGACTTGTATGATGGGACACCTGTTTGGAATGATTGTGTGAAGCCCTGACAAGGGTATATGAGCACTTATAAACACATATACACATCACAAACTTTTAGTTTCCACTCACTAGGCTTTGGCTGGTTGTAATAGAAGACACCTGCCCAAGGACTGGACTTGAACGTCTTTACAACATGGCCATACCTGCACTTGTCTCAAAAGATTATTCACTCATAACATGAACTGAATTCTGTCTTACCATTTCTTTTCACTCTCACACTCATAAATGTCAACCATTTATATCAGGGGATCACTTGGCTCATCCATTGATTAAGAGCAAGGCAATCCACATAAATTGCAGGATCCAGTGAACATTGACACTTTGAATGCTCAGTGCAACCCAGGGATCCCATTATCTTCAGGCTTGGTCTGGTCAAGTGGTGGAGAATCAGGAGTCATGGCAAAAAGCATGGGTGGTGATACCATAGTAAATCTGGTGGGCATACAAGCCAGATTGACGACATCCTCATCAGAAACTGAGATAAACAGATGCTTATAAATGCAAAGTCCTTTCCCAGTGAGGAATGTACAACTCAACATAAGTTAGTGGTTAGCAACTTCAGACTTAGAGCTAGATGGACACGGCAGTGCAAACCAGTTTGGAAAAGGAAATTACAAAAGCTCAAAGAACCACCAAACAGTCAGAGATTTGGAGACATCATGATTAAAGTATATGATGAAAAAGAGGAGGTTGTGATGTATAATGTAGAGGACAACTGGAAGTTTTTACAGGACAACCTTCTAAAGGCTGTGACTTGGTGGTGGAACAGTGTGATAGACAGAGCCATAAAAGCAAAGAGACAGGTTTTAACAGATTGGAGAAACGGAGACAGCAAAGTGCTGTAACAGGTAGCCTAAAGGGAAGCTAAGTGACAGGATTATCTAGTAAGGGCAGAAGCAGAAAGGAAGAGGTTTGCCAATCTCTTACTGTGTGAACATCAGAAATTTGATGTGTTCTGGGTTGCTAGACAGTGTGTCAGAGAATAATGGATGAACAATGGCATTCTTGCATTTAGTGACACTGAAAAGAAAGAGGTGTGGAAGTGTTACTATGAGAAACTATTAAATGTGGAGAACGAATGGGAAACAGGTAGTCTCCCTTATGAGAAGCCAACAGAAGGACTGGCAGTTTTCAAACTGACAGCAGTATGATAGACAAGGCAATTAAGGAGTTACCACTGGTCTATTGGGAGTTACCACTGAAATGCTTAAAATATCTAGCAGAATAGGACACAGCTTAGTCACCTGTATAGTTAATCAGGTTATTCAGGAAGGTATTATCCTTGATGGCTGGTGCAGCAACATTATAGTCAGCTGCTACAAAGGTAAAAGAGATGCCTTAAATAGAATTACAGAAGCATCAAATTGCTAGACCAAGTCATGAAAGTTATGGAAAGAGTTATAGCTCAGTTAATTACGAACTGAATCAGATTAGATGAAAAGCAACTTGGCTTTGTGATGGGGAGAAGTACTACTGATGCTACCTTTATAGTCAGACGACTGCAGAAGAAGTATTTGGTTAAGAACAAACCATTGTATTTGGTATTTCTTGACTTGAAGAAAGCCCTCAACAGAATATCTGCTACGTGATATGGTGGGCTTTCAGGAAGCTAGGGGTTGACAAATGGCTTGTGAAAACTGTACAGGCCATGTAGAGAGGTTCTGTCAGTAAGGTGAGAGAGTTAACCAGGAGTATAGTGACGTATTTAGTATACAGGCAGGTATTCATCAGGGTTTGGTTCTCAGTCCCCTGCTATTCATCATTGTCCTCCAGGCCATAACAGAGGAAGTCAAGATTGGCTGCTCCTGGGAACTGTAATATGCTGTTGATCTTGTTCTCATAACAAATTCTGTAACAGAACTAGAAAAGAAATTCTAGGTGTGGAAGCAAAATCTGGAATCAAAGGGCTTTAAAGTTAACTTAGCAAAGACCAAGGTTCTAGTAAGAAAACAGACAGGACCCTATTCCAATCAGGTAAATGGCCCTGCTAGTATGTAGGAAAGGCATGAGCAAGAATTCCATACAGCGTACCCAGTGTAAGCTAAGGACACACAAGTGGTGCTGTGGAATATAGGAAGGTTATCAGAGAAAGTAGTGCTTGTATGTGGAAGATGCACAGGGACAATAAAGAATACAGATACATAGAGGTAATGGATAATTTCCTCTAACTAGGGGACCTAATTAGCAGTGGAGGAGGATGTATGGAAAGTGTAATAGCCAGAATAAGAATAGGATGGAGAAAATTCTGAGGGCTTTTACACTTGTTGGCAACCAAAGGTCTCTCTAAGTGAAAGGAAGATTGTAGGGTGATTGTGTATGAACAGCAATGCTACATGGTAGTGAATCATGGGTTCCACTAGATGTGCAAGGTCAGTGTAAATGTGTGACAGAGCAGTAGTGTATTGAAAGAAAAGTTAGGCATAAGGGGATTTAGATGCAGTGTACAAGAGAGAAGACTGCACTAGCTCAGTCATGATACGCATATGGACATGGACAGTTGTATGAAGAAGTGTCAATCACTGGAAGTTGTGGAAGTGGGAGACCCAGGAAGACATGGAACAATGTATTGAAGGTTGCTCTCAAGACATTGAGCCTTTTGAAGGAAATGACAAAGGACCAAGATACTTGGCACCTAGCTGTTCTCATCTACCATAACAGAATTGATATCTTAAACCACCCTGGTTAATGCTTGTCTGTGAAGGGCTTTGCCCTGTGCCCGCCTGCATCCTCCCTGCCCCATCAACCATTTCCCCTCACCTTTTTTGAATTATTAGTGAAAATATAAACATATCAAGAAAAGAAAAGACTAAAGTTTTCAAGTTAACACAGAAAACAATTCAGTATAACAAAATGATTTTTGTGCAATACTAATAACAACACAAGTCTGCTATAACAAACACATAATGAATTAATAATACAGTCTGCTGTAACAAATATATACTAAAATAGCAGGCAAGTTTTATTCTAGATACCAAATAGAATTACTAAGTGACATCGTAAACAAGAAAAACAAGAAGAAAATGAAAGTCAACCACAGAAATCATGACACACAATACAAAATTATAAAATGTTGCAACTAAAAGTACTAACTCGAAGAAATAAAGACATATATGTAAAAATATTTACTAAAAAAACAATGAAGAATGGAACATAAACTTTACTATAAGAATACCACTAGGCACAATAAATAAGAATGCTAAAAAGAAAGGGTAAATGAAGAAAAATAGATACACAACCAAAATCTGCTTTTTTTTTAATATAAATCTAAAGGTCAAGGAACCATGCTTTGAAGTCCAACTAACAATCTACATATATATATATATATATATATATATATATATATATATATATATATATATATATATATATGTATATATATATATGTATGTTAGATAGAGACATTGGAAAAGACATAATGTCACTTACATTGGGGGAACCTGCATTAGTTTGAACTGTTGATTGACATTGCACCTGCAAAATTTTACATCGTATTTAATGATAGTCTGTCTTCATGTTGATTAATCTAAGCCTTGAAATATGTCAGATTATTACATTTAAATTCAGCAGAAAAATATACACAAAAATTAATAGCCCTTTTTCTGCAGTCTTTCAGATGAAAAGAATTACCATTGATAACACCTGTATTCTTATGCACATTCAATCATTAGTGAGTCATGAGCTGGAATAAACTTTGATAAGAGAAAACACAATCTTTCCAAAATAATATACACTTGAAAATTTCTAAGAACTGATAGTAAAAATATTGCTTGAACCGTTTACCTGTCCTGTGTATTCCATGTGATGCACAGTACATGTTTTCCTGCGATCCATGCATCATATATGACACACATTCCCAATTTATTTCAACAGCCAGAATAACTTGGGACTTATGAAAGGAAAGCTATGTATTAGTCAGAACATACGAAACAAGAGCCAACTAAAAGTCTGGAAAAAGCATAGACAGTCAGGATAAATTTATAAATATGCTTTGGACAGGCAAAGGGCTAATGATAGAATCAAATATCTAGCAATGATACTTAGTATCAAATAGTAACCAGCATCTCGGGATTTTATTTAGACAGTTACCAAGTGGGAAATATGTAAATGTAGCTGTGATTTAATTTACGAAACAGGGAAAGAAAAAACAGACCTTCAAAATTTTTATGTGAATATATAAGTAAATATTATATATTAAGATTGTTGTGGCTATTGTCAGTGTCATATAACTAGCACCCATGCTGATGGTATGTAAAAAGCACCTTCTGAATGTTAGGCCTCACAGAAGCAATGTGGCCAATACTGATGTTACGTAACTAGCACTTGTGCTGGTGACACATAAAAAGCACTTTTTGAGCACTGGGCCCCACAGAGGCAATGACAAATGACCAAGACCTTTGGCAATATGCTGTGCTTGAGAAGAAGACCTATCAAGCCAAATGAAATTGTAGTCATGGCAGATACTGGTGTCATGCCAGTGGCATGTAAAAGCATTCATTACACTCTTGGAGAGGTTGGCATTAGGAAGGGCATCCAGATGTAGAAACCATGCTGAATCAGACTGGACTCTGGTGCATCTCCTCAGATTACCAGCCCTGGTCAAACCATCCAAAACATACCAGCATGGACAATGGATGCTAAATGATGAGGATGATGATATGCGTCAAAACTTATTTTTAAGTATTACAATTATTTTACACAGAAATCAAGATATTTTGTTGGGTCTTGAGAGGGTCATTACACCAATAATAATAACAACACACTAGCTGAGTATCACTTCTTTATTGTTAGTCAATTGGTTAAAATAACTAACCAACTAACTAATCGATTATTTAGGGTGCTGGTTATACAATCAATCAGTAACTAACAATAATGAAGTGATACTGAGCTAGTGCATGTGTCGTTATTGGTGTAATGTGAGACCCTACTGTAGGTGTATATTATAGACAGCTCTCCAGAGGTACTGTCCTTCAACTGTATTGTTGATGTTCATATTCAGGATTGCTACATTTGCCTATTTCTCTCTCTCTCTATATATATATATATATATATATATATAATTAATTAATAAGGGTGAGAGAATTAGATACTAATTTAATAGTATATTTATTCAACACCAAGTGGCCTAGTGCTACGAGAAACCTGGATTATTATAATATTTTATAACATATTACAATACTTTTACAAAACAAATATAAGAGAGTGGTCAATATATTGCTCACTCTAGCACCAGTTAATCCAAAAGGTTTCAACCACGAAGATACATGTTTCCCATGAAAGCCAGTACGACTGTTAGCTCACACGGACAGGGCAAGTAAAAAATAACAAAATACAGATTATTTTGGGACAATTGTTTCGCTATTAATGAATTAAATGTAATATTACTTACAAAAAAATCCATTTGTAGCTCGTCAGCCAAGACTATCTGGATGAAATCCACTCAATCACACGCCAGATTTTACCATAACGATAAATACGCGTGTGGTTCAATTGATTCCATCCGACGTTATAATTCAAATGCCCCAACCAACAGCGCGCCAAACTTTCACGGAAAACAAATACAGCATTTAGAAATAAATGCAGCATAATTATAATTAATTAATAAGGGTGAGAGAATTAGATACTAATTTAATAGTATATTTATTCAACACCAAGTGGCCTAGTGCTACGAGAACCTGGATTATTATAATATTTTATAACATATTACAATACTTTTACAAAACAAATATAAGAGAGTGGTCAATATATTGCTCGGAACATGTATCTTCGTGGTTGAAACCTTTTGGATTAACTGGTGCTAGAGTGAGCAATATATTGACCACTCTCTTATATTTGTTTTGTAAAAGTATTGTAATATGTTATAAAATATTATAATAATCCAGGTTTCTCGTAGCACTAGGCCACTTGGTGTTGAATAAATATACTATTAATTAGTATCTAATTCTCTCACCCTTATTAATTAATTATAATTATGCTGCATTTATTTCTAAATGCTGTATTTGTTTTCCGTGAAAGTTTGGCGCGCTGTTGGTTGGGGCATTTGAATTATAACGTCGGATGGAATCAATTGAACCACACGCGTATTATCGTTATGGTAAAATCTGGCGTGTGATTGAGTGGATTTCATCCAGATAGTCTTGGCTGACGAGCTACAAATGGATTTTTTTGTAAGTAATATTACATTTAATTCATTAATAGCGAAACAATTGTCCCAAAATAATCTGTATTTTTGTTATTTTTTACTTGCCCTGTCCGTGTGAGCTAACAGTCGTACTGGCTTTCATGGGAAACATGTATCTTCGTGGTTGAAACCTTTTGGATTAACTGGTGCTAGAGTGAGCAATATATTGACCACTCTCTTATATTTGTTTTATATATATATATATATATATATATATTGATCACTCTTAGTTTTGCCAACTGTACAGAAGACGCTTTAGTTGAAATAGTTTAACACCAAAGTATGTCTCCTGCTTTCTTCAGATGATTTTTTTAGTGTCCCTTGCCTATCAAAAGATGCTAAGAGTGACGAATTAGTGCTTCAGCTGTAGAAACTTTAGCTTTTGACACTTTGATAAATAAAGGACACAAAAATTATTTTCTCTTTCTGACAAAGAAATCAGTCTAAATCCTCTTCCTCATTGTCATCGTTATCATTGGTATCATCATCTAAAGTCCATTTTCATGATGGCATAGGTTGGACAGTTTGACAGGAACTGCATCAAGTTACATAGTCTGTTTTTGGTATGGTTTCTACTTTAAAAAGTGTACTGGATGCTTTTAATGTGGCACCAATACCAGTGCTTTTTATGTGGTACCAGCACCAGTGCTTACTATGGGGCACCATCACCAAAAATATGTTGAAATTCTTATTCCAAGAACATATGAAGTTCAGAACCTTAATACATTATCAAATAATTACAACTTACTCTTGCTGATGTTTCTCAGCATCCCATTCTCTTCGCCATTCTCCTGAAGCAGATTTTTGTCTCTCAATTCTTTCTTTGTCAACTCGGTCTCTCTCTGCTTTCCATTCCATATATTGGCGTCTCTCACGACCTGTCATCGATATAGACATCTCCATCTTTGTCGGAGGAGTGGAATTGAAACTCTATTAACAGAAACAGAAAAATAAAATCAAATTTAAGGTTCCTAGCTATAAATCTGACTTCACTGCCAATAAATGCATTACTTTCCAAATATATTTTTCTATAGTTCATATTTATTCATCTGAAAATTTCTGAAAGCATTACAATACCTACTTTTAATAAGTAAATTGATCATATTCTCTACTTACTTTACTGGACAGCAAATTGGCAGAGTGCCTAACATAATGCTTTAATCATGTCTTAGTGTCGCTAAATTTTCCATAATCAGCTATACTTTTTATTCTTTCAGGATCAATAAGTATCAGTCAATTACTGGATTGGCTGAATCAACAGTTTTCTCCTCCAAAATTAGAAATCATCAACATATTTGTGAAGGCAAGTGGCCTAGTGGTTAAGTGTATTGCACTCATAATCCTGCGATTGTGGTTTCGATTCTCAGACCAGCTGTATGTTATGCTCTTGTGCAAAACATTTCATTTCATGCTGCTCCAGTCCACTTAGCTGTAAATGGGTAACCCTGCAATGAACTAGCCTTCTAATCAAGGGGGATGTTGGCCTACTTGTCTAGCCAATGAAATGGCATCACTTGAAAGCTAAAACAGTACAAAGCATATTGTGACCAGCGATGTAAAACAACATCCAATAGTCTGGTTATCATGAAATCACCAAATATATTTTATGATGATTAACACTGGATCCTTCTAACTTTGTGATATGTTACTATATCAATGAATGCTACAGATATTTAACAAGTATAAAAATTTTGCAGTGTTAAAACTGAAACTTAGCTTTAACTTTTGGATTTCCACAATGTTTTACACAACCTCTTTCTGATTTTATCCAAAAATGGAGTGGAATAAGATGAAAAGGATATAGATCTCAAGAGAAGAGAACATGCTTTGAAACTAATTTGTACAATCACAAAGAAAGCTGCTTATGAATTAGTTCGAAATATGTACTTTTTACTTGAAGTAAGTCTACACTGAGCAAAAACTTCTCAAAAGTTTAATTTTGATATATTTTTATCAGAATGTGATTTTGAAGCTTTCAACTGCAGAAACTAATTCTAATTGGCTTTGGAATAATATTTTTAACAGTCTGAGGTAGTTATATTTTTTCTCTCATATACTTCATAAAGTTACTTTCTATAGATATGTGAGTAAAAATATTTCTCCAAATTACAAGTTTAATCTAGCACCAAATAAAATATGTTGTGATTCCAGGACCTTTCAGATTTGTTGGGTGTTTGGAAGAAGAAAAGTGATTTTAATTTACTTAACATCAACTGTTCTAAACATGAACTTGTCAGAAATAACGAGTGAGAAAAAGTGTTAAAAGTGAATAATTAGCTATTAAATGGTTAATAAAGCAATGTCTGCTTGAATGTAATTTCAATGATAAATTGTATCCTAACCTGTCTATCTCTTGCAGCTTTCATTTTTGATTTCACATTTTGGAAATCAATTCCACCATAGTTTTTTGGGTGCCTGCGAATATCTTTTACACGGTTATCTTTTATGTTGCTGCATTCTCCCCCTCCTCCTCCTCCTCTCCCGCCACTGCCACTGCTTCCTCCTCCACCTCCTCCTCCTCCATCCCTGTCACCTCGGTCATAACCAGGACCTTCACGGCGTCTATCTGCAAGGAAGTTGTAGGCAGGGTCAGGTGGTGGGCCCTAGGAATTGCAAAAAGAAACAAATAGAAGAAATAAAACATTTCTGAAGTGATTCCAACAAAATCAGAGAAGTAAACACAATAACAATATTGATTTCAAATTTTGACACAAGGCCAGCAATTTCAGGGGAAGGAGCAAGTCGACTGCCTCGACTCAAGTGCTTGACTGGTACTTGTCTTATCAACCCTGAAAGGATGAAAGGAAAAGTTGACCTCGGCAGAATTTGAACTCAGAACATAAAGACAAATGAAATGCAGTTAAGCATTTTACCGAGCATGCTAACGTTTCTACTAGCTTGTTGCCCTAAACACGATAATAATAATATTGTCTTAAATGTTATCAATGCAGAGCAACTATAAACTACTGTCATATCAAATAAAATTTAGCACATTAGCAGACAAACCTTTCATGCTCTTCACTACATCCAAATGATCAATGCTAAATTACAGTAAAATCCATATATAATACACCAGCGTGTATAATATGCTAGTACTCTTTCACTTGTTTCAGTCATTTGACTGTAGCCATGCTGGAGCACCGCCTTTAGTCGAGCAAATCAACCCCAGGACTTATTCTTTGTAAGCCTAGTACTTATTCTATCAGTCTCTTTTGCCGAACTGCTAAGTTACGGCGTTGTAAACACACCAGCATCAGTTGTCAAGTGATGTTGGGAGGACAAACACACACACACAAACATACACACACACACACATATATATATATATATATATATATATATATATATATACATATATACGACGGGCGTTTTCAGTTTCCGTCTACCAAATCCACTCACAAGGCTTTGGTCGACCCGAGGCTATAATAGAAGACACTTGCCCAAGGTGTCACGCAGTGGGACTGAACCCGGAACCATGTGGTTGGTAAAAAAGCTACTTACCACACAGCCACTTCTACATATAATATATATCTCAATTTCGAACTCTAAATTGTTTTGAAACTCTTTAATACCATGTATAACATAGAATGTTATATAACAGCTATAAGAGCAGATTATCTACTGTAATGCAATAAAATAACCCTTAATATCCCATTTTATGTTAAATAAAATAACTTTACATTTTGAAGCTGTCATAGCTGTGTGGTTAAGAATTCCAATTTCAGACCACATGATTCTGAGTTCAGTCCCTCTGTGTAGCACATTGGGTATGTGTCTTCTGCTTGAGTCAGGCACTATGAGTGAATTTTGGTAGTCAGAAACTGTGCAGAAGCCTGTTGTGTGTGTGAGTGCGTATGCATGTATGGGCCTTTATGCATGCATACTTATATGTTTATGATTGTCAGCCTTATTTTGTCTTTACAGGGACACTGTTTGACAGCTGGTGTTAGTTTACATCCTGTAACTTAATGGCTCAACAAAAGTACAGATTGCTAGAATAAGTAACAGGCTTTTAAAAAAGTAAGTAGTGGGGTTGATTTGATTGACTAAAACCTGCAGTATTAGACAACATGGTTGCAGTCCAGTGCCTGGAACCCCTAAAAGTGAAAGAATAAAAGAAAGCATGGAGGACACATATTAGTCATTCAAAAATACGCAAAAACTGTTCAGCTTTTGTGTGTTTCTGAATGGTTAATATGTGTCTTCTGCATTATAACTGCTTTAGTGTCAACACAGTCTCAGATCAAATTACTCGTTAAGCAAGTACATCAAATACATAACGAAATACTATTAAAAAAAAAAATCATCTCAAAAGTGATAAAGTCTTATTACATTGTTTCTCTTTCTTTCTGAATAAAAGTGTGTGTTGGGGTGGGCAGGAGATAATCTTTAGTTGTAACATAATTTGTTATGTACAATAAATAAGATAACCAGACAACAGTAAAAATAATGTAACGAACTGACAAATCTCTTTACGAACCAAAATTCAATATTCCTTGTGAACTAACCAACTGACACCTGACTTCACTGCGAACTAACATGAATGTCAGTTCACTCCAAACTCAGTCAGATCGTTACAATTTATACTTTACTCAGACCAGTCTATCTTTCACAAAGGGGCACCATAGCTCTCATCACATCTCCACTTTTGAGATTTCAACTAGTGAGAAAGCAGAATTTCTTTATTTTAATTTTTTCTTTCTAATACCTCTCCCATTTTTTGATTTTTAGCTGTTGTATCTTAATTGTTGCCCAACTTTTAAGATAGTATTGTTCATTGCACACAGCACTTTTCTTTTCGTTGTACTAAGCATTCGTTTTTTTGGAGCAGGGAGGGATTAAAATCTTGTTTAGGTATAACTTTCAGATATTCTGTCTGCTTTCATTTTCTGAAGCTAGTTCTATGGGGTTTAATATCCCTTGGTGCTGGTACTTCAAAGATATCATAGAAGACTTCCATTGGTAAATACATCATGTTACCTAATCTTTTGATTACACAGCCATCCTCCCAACCTTCTTTACCATTTTTGTAATTTTTAAAATGAACTTTATCTCCTACTTTGAAAAGTAATATTTCTTGTATTTCCTTCAAATGTATTTTTCAATCTTTTTTTTTTCTTGGCAATAATTTATTGAAGATCGATTTTATTTTATATGCAAACATCAACTCTGTCGTTATCTAGTTCATTCCTAGCTTTTCTTAGAGCTCTTTTGAACGTGTTGAAAAATCTTTCTGCCTGCAACTTTGACCTCAGGTGGTAGAGTGGCGTAAAGATGTGCTTTATGGTTTGTATTTTGTAGAAATTTCTAAATTCAGATCCCATGAATTGTATTCAATGATCTGAAACTTAACATGTCTGGAACACCGTATCAAGCAAATAACTCAAGTAGGAACTTTATTGTTGTCTTTGCTGTGGGTTTATTACATCTGCATACCTCTAGCTATTCACAATGATTAGATAGTATGTGCCGTTCACTGGTCCAGCATAGTCGATATGTATCCTGGACCTTGGGCTCTGAGTCTCTGGCCATGATTGGTATTTTACAGGTGGTGCTTTGGTTGCTAACATGCAACTTCTACATGCTTTCACCAATTTTTCAATGTCCCTGTTCATAGTCGGCCAATATACAAAGCTCCTCATTAAACCTTACATTCTAGACATTCCCAGGTACTCACAGTGGAATTGTTGCAATACTCACTTCTGTAGTGCACTTAGCACTGCTACTCTCAACACGTACATTAAGACATTGTAATGTAGTGAGAAATAAATTGAATTTATATTTTTATTATTCTTATTTTTCAATGTTTCTTTCTTTCTTGTAATGTAACTATCCTCTACGGATTTCATTTTTATGTCATATGCTGTCACCGGCAGTTCCTGGATTAAATTACACACAATACTTCTTACTTCATTTTTTGGTTGCAATGATGCTATCATGGTCTCTTCTAGTGGTTCCACGCTCTTGGGAATTAGCCTTGATAAGTAGTCTGCATGATCTATTTTCCTTGACAGAATATACTGCATCTTAAAATTGTAGTTCAGCAATATTGTACCCCAACATTGTAGTCAGTTTGATCCCTCCCCACACACTAAAATAGAGAGAGAACTAAAGAGATATTACATATATTATTATTATTATTATTACAACTACTACTACACTGTGTAACATGATTTTTGTCTTTGGGTAGCAACTATTATTTCCTATTTGCTTACCCCTAGAAGGTACGAGGAATGGCTTCAAACTTTGCTTTTGTTACATTCATTCAATCCCAAAGAATCCCTCTTAACACATGGCTATGATGCTCCCCAATTACTCCTGTTCATGATCAGAGATACACATATTGTCAGCCACTAAGGCACATGCTCAAGTTATGATCCACCACTGACAAGTAAATCTGTGGTATTGAGCAGAATATTTGCTATAATGATATTTCTGCTTCAGCAATTCAGCAGTGAATCTGTTTGAAATGTAATGGAAAATAGGTTAGTTTCAAAACATTGACATCCAGGTCACAAAAGCAAAGTTTGAAGGGAATAGTAGTCATTTCCTTTGACTTTTAGACCGAAGCAGATAGGAAATAACACTAACTGACCAAAAACAAAAAAAAATTTTAATTTTGTTACACAGTGTTATAGTAGCTATTTCATTTCTGTAAAAGTAGTACCTATACACGGTTAATCATAACTAAAATATTTTTTTTTTAAACTAGTGGGGAATGATACTGTCAAACTGGGTGCTTTTGGACACATTTTGCAAATTTTTTTTCAAAGACTTTTTTCCGTTGACTTCATATTTCCAGTATTGAGTGTTTTGAAACTAACCTATTTTCCATTACTGATTCATTTTCTCCCTGGTTGAAAATGAGGATATATGCTAGCATAGATCTTAGTGGTTTGATTGAAGAGTAAATAAAGGTTTGTGGACAGGTAGTTTCTCTCTATTTTCTTATTTTTAAGTAATTTGTCATTTATGAACAATGTCCAAAGCCACTCTGTTTGATGGTACTGATGTGGACCCGTGAACCACAAAATTCAACAGTCATGACTTCAAACCTTACTACAATAAATGGGGTGACAACCACCCATAGCCCAAAATTTCATTCTGAATCATAGATAACCTAGCTAACAATAAGTTTCACTTCTAACTTGCAGTTCAGAGGTTAGTTCTAGGAATGGTATACAAAAAAAAAAAAAAAAAAAAAACTGTTCCAACAAAAACTATTCAATCATTTGTACTATTCTTTTAATTATATATTCTGACATATGAATACACACACAAACAGAAAAAAATATTTATAATCAAGAACAACCCCCAAACTATAGCAATTCATTTGTTATGGTCATACAAGAAAAAAATTGGTCAAAACAATGAGTAAAGCAATGTTGGTTTTATATAAAGCACAAATTCACACATGCAAGAGTCAGAATAGAACAACGATTTAACACGGAGTTAATTACAGGTAAAAATTATTTGTTAAGTTACAAATTTTGCCTTTATTAATTATTATTAGTGAAAGGAACTGAAATATTAAACGTCTTCAATTTAAAAAACAAAAGACTCAATCAAAACATAGAAATTTCCCATGAAACACAAAAATCAATGAAATGACTAACATCTCAGTAATATGCAGAAAATTTTCAGTTGTATTAACAGAAATTAACTCCTGACGTAGAAAACTTAAAGTTTACTACTAAATTGTTCTTTGGCATGTGATACATTTGACTGAAAAGATGTGCATAAGAGTGAGTGTATATATATATATATATGTGTGTGTGAGTGAGTGTACACACAGACATATATATGTATGTATCAACATGTATGTACAGGAACAAATAAATAGATGGGTGTATTCATAAAACTTACATTGAAGTCTGTAGTCTTTTCTCGCTCTCTCTCCCTATGTTTATCTCTGGTTTGCCTTATATTAGCGAAATTTGGCCGGTATTCAGGAACGTTGTCAGTAATTTGAATATGAATTTCATTCATTTCATTATTAGGTACAGTGGTCATTCGCTCAAGCCGATGCTGCCCACCTGTCGGACCCACTGCATGCATAGACCGGCGACCTCGATAGACACTGTCGATACATAGATCTCCATTCTCATCCTGCTAACCATTTGATGTTCACAGCAACACAAGTAGAATTAAAGAAGAACAACTGATATAACAACCAAATTACAGCCCATGACCAAATAGTAGATAAAAAAAGAACAAGAAAATAAATGTACACAAATTTTTACTCAGACATGGGAAGAAGAAATATTGAGAATTTAAGGCATTCATGCCCTTTTTGCCTTTTGGGAATCTATATGTATTTTATGATATGTCAGACGAATTAAGTTATCTTTCTATTGTCTCAATATTTAAAAATAAAAAAGAACAAAGTTAACAGTAGGAAGTACCAAAGTACTGCTCTACTTCTCATCCCTAATAATTCCGTGTCATTCTCCTCCACCCCAACTACCAATGCTTTGATTTCTTTTATCTTCTATCTTACATTCGTTTCTGTCGTCAGACTGTGGCCATACTGGGGCACTGCCTTGAAGACATTTTAGTTGAATGAGTCATGCCCAGGACTTATTTTCTTTTTAAGTCTGTTACTTATTCTATTGGTTCTTTTTGCTGAACTGCTAGGTTACAGGGATATAAACACGCCAACAGTGGTTGTTGCGTAGTGGTGAGGGACAGACAGACACACAAACACACACGTGTGTGTGTGTGTATATATATATATATATATTATATTTATTCAGATAAAAAATTACTCCATATCCTAAGGGAATTGTTCCCTAGGTTCCCAGTTTCTTTTACCATACATTATTTATGAATTTCGTCTATCCGTATGAATGTATTTAAGCAAAAATATCATTATAAGAGATAATTCATTAAATGAAATTTAATGAATTATCTTATGATGATGTTTTATATATATATATGTATGTGATGGGCCTTTTTCAGTTTCTGTCAACGAAATACACTCACAAGGCTTTGATCAACCCAAGGTTATAGTAGAAGACACTTGCCCAAGGAGCCATGCAGTGGGACTAAACCTGCAACAATGTGGTTGGAAGAAAACTTCTTACTACACAGTCATGCTTGCACCTATTTATTTATTTTTGTTTAGTAACATATTTAGAGGAAGAAGAGCAGCACACATGATACTTTTCAGGGTCACTGTAACATATAAAAAGGAAGATGTCTTCAGAATGGAAATCTGGCCCCATTGTCTATAACAGAATGGTCTCTGCTAAAAGTAGCCAAGGTTCAGGTGGCAGTATTAAACTGTGTCACGTGATATCAGTGTGATTGATGAGACAAGAAGTCCAGGAGAAATGCATCAGACAGAAGATGGATCTTGACACCATCTTTCATATTCAGTTGTTCCTGGCATGTTGTGTCCTTGAGCAAGACACTTTATTTCACATTGCTTCAGTCCACTTAGCCGGCAAAAAATGAGTTAGCTGTACTTGTATTTCAGAGAGCCAGCCTTGTCACATTCTGTGTCATGCAGAATCTCCCTCAGAACTATGTTAAGGGTATACATGCTTGTGGAGTATTCAGCCATCTGCATGTTAATTTCACAAGCAGGGTGTTTTGTTGATCAAAATAACATTCATCATGGTAACCGACAGAGTACCACATATGCCCATGTTACGTAATCTCCATTCTGTACTAGAGATCTAAAATGCAAACTCTCTACAAAAAAAAAAAAAATTTGGCAGTTTGAAATATTCTGTATACTCTCTGTAATGAACAACCATTGGTAGTACAGTATGACAAACTTGGAGTCAACGAATAGGTGAAGACTCATGAGTCATGAGCATCAAAGCAGTGATTTTGAGAGATAAACATCAGTAGACTTGGCCATGCTTTTAGAACTTCTAGAATGTTCCTTTCAAAGAATGAAAAAAAACCTAGTGAGTCTGAAAAACTATATCAAAGACCAAACTAGTTGCAAGCTTCTACCGATGACAAAACTAAGAGCATGCAACTATATAAAAGGCAGTCAGCTACTCAGAACAGACTTGTCGAAGAAGATTCATCAATGCCAATCAGAATTTAAAGTCTGCAGTAAAGTCTCTTGTAATCTTCATGTTATCTCCATTGATCCTACTTATGGCTTATACATTGGGTATATGTTTGCCAAGTTTGAATCTACCAAAGTGATGCAATCTTGATTTGGCCTTGTCAAACTCATCCTTTGAGTCCTTATCTCTTGAATTTTGCACTTCAAGATTTCAACAATTGCCTCTATCGCATGTAAAAACTTGATGACTCTCTCTTCTTCCACCTGTGATGACCAAGTGCAACAAACAAAATGTCAAAGTAATTCATTCTCAGTGAACTCTTCACAGTTGTTTGTGCCCTTTATGAACTAACATATAATCTTACTTCTACTTTTGTTATTTGATTTACAGAAGTCAAACAGTTGTTGAGGTGTACAAATAGTCTCAAAACAGAATGAACGAACGAATGAATCCATCCATCCATACATACAAAATCCCTTTTTCCCTAAAGCTAATTCCAAAACACTTTGTATAAGCTACCTTTCTCTCTCTTATGTTTTCTAACCCCTGTTCATTGCAGAGTCAAAACCACAAAAACTGCTAGGTTGTCTAGAATGTCAATACAAAATTAGAAAAAAAAAAAAAAAAATTACTGAATAAGATGTCATTATAAAAGGTAATTCTCTGCATACAAATGAGAAAAACGGTCAAATAAAACAAGCAGTTTCAGTGGAGAAAATAAAATCATGCAGAAAATAGTTATTGTTTAACCCTTTAGAATAAAGATCTTTTTCTCAAATGTAATACTTATTTATTCTCTTTTGTTTTGAATTAATCATGTATTGTCTTGTAGCTTCGAGATTTCAATGGTGCATTTGTATATTTGTAACAATGACATTGTAAGGTAGGTGTGAGAGATTTGGATCAGGTCAGTTTTAACATAAAACAGGTAAAAATATTTGGGCCAGATATGGCTGGATTAAATGCTAAAGGGTCAATAGATGAAAATACTTGAATTTTCAAATTTTACAATTCATTAGTAATAGCAGTTAAATCTGGGATACAAATATTAATAAACCCAAAATAAAACATATTAAAAAAAATAAAATCTACATGCTGGTTAATGTTTATAAAAGTAGCAAAAACATAAAATATGCATTCATGCATATTATTTAAACTTTATAAAGTTTTATTTTTTTATTTATATCAAACATACATATATTAAGCGATACAGTTTTATCACAAAAATTATATGCCGTCATAATAAATATTTTTGATGAACATTTGTCCACAATATTTTACATGAATGTATGTCTACAACATGTACAAGGAATTCCCTAAAAGATTAAAATCTTAGTTATTTTAATCTTGGGAATTACCATATTTGATGGCATATAGAACTCCCTCCCCCCAATGTCTCAAAAACATCATCCCAGGTCCTAAATGCAAACGTGGGCCTCCTATAAGCTTAATGAGTATGTCCTGCAGGCCAATGCCAGTTTCATGCTGTCAGATATGCTAAGAACTAGCTTGACTATTACTTTCATTCACCGAGAAAGATTCAAAATAAATTGTCAAATACTAAATTAATACATATTACACAGCTTCTTCCATTCAGTTAACCAAAGTAAATGGGGACAGCAGTTTAAGATCAAAGAAAATATACAAGAAACAGCATATTAAAAGAAATAATGATTCAATATAATTTATTTTATGATAAGCGTTAATGTAGAATTTTTGTCAGTTTGTGTTGTATCTTAGGAGGGTCATTATGCCAATAATAAAGACATGCACTGATTGTAGTTCACTTTTTTAATATCTATTTGTCAATTGGTCAACCAATTGACTAATCAATTGTTTGATTAAGCATTCAGTTTTACTAATCAATCAAACGGTTATGCTTGTGAAAGCCCTTTTGTTGTTGTTCGTAACCTCACCAAAGACATGCCCTTTCTGCATCAGATTAGCTTCAGGTCTGTCTGTCTACTCAATATACATTATCTTGGGGGAGAATGCTACATACAATTATTTTATATCTTACTTTCTCTGTTGCTATACATTGGCTAAAACAGCAGGAACTGAGTACTTGTAAACAGTTCTAGTCCTCCTAGAGAGATCAGGAACTATGTTTCACATATGTTCCATTTGGATTTTATTTTCTATAGCTGATACCCTTCCTATCACTAATGATTTTACAGAGAGTAACTGGGGGCAATTTATCACAGAATCAGATAGAAAGCCACTAAATAAACATCATTACTTTTCCTAATTAAACATTATTAGTTTTCCTTAGTTATCCAAGCAAAATGTATACCTAAGACCATTAACCCTTTCGTTACTGTATTTATTTTGAGATGCTCTGTGTTTCTTTCAATTATTTTAAATATAACAAAGAATTTAGTAAAATAACTTAGTTATCATTAAACTAATATAAGGAATATAAATTGCAACTAAGGTTTGGTGGTATATTTTGATGCAAAACTTATGAAAACAAGACATTTGTACTACAGAGCCAGAGCTGGTTTTGGCCAGGTTGGTAATGAAAGGGTTAAGCAGTAAATTATTTACTGCAGTGCATCTACTTACATCTCTGTATTTTATGCTTTCAATTTTTGAAATTTTATTTCATTGCCTCTGAATCCTTTTTCAATGATAGAATTGTTAAAATATATATCATTTGCCTGATATAGAAATGTATCACTTCACAGAAGAGTAATCAGCATTAGAAATAATTCTGAAGTTTAAGACATCAGTTTCTAAACTGAACAGTTAAAAATTGCAAAACTACCCAGGAGCGATAGAATGAGATAAAAATGTTACATAGATCCGGCTGAGATTTATCTTGAAATGGTTATCTTGCTTACAATAGCTGGTCACCAGGGCAGACCTCATACTTGAACAATCTCATTAAAAATGAGGAAAATGAAAGATCTAATTTTCAACTAAAGACACTTATGTAGAGTGGATATCAACAATTCACAGAGTAAATTGGAAACCTTAGAATAGTAACTCCAACAGGGAATTGAAACAAGGTAATAGATACAGTTCACCAATTCCTCTATGATAGATAGAAAGAAAGAAAGAAAGAAAAAATGAAAGAAGGAAGGAAGGAAGGGTGGATGGATGGATGGATGGAAAACTCAACACATTAATGCTTCACTGATTTACATAGCTAAAACTAGAACAGATAATTGTATCAATAGGGAATCTTAATCTGTAATGTAATAGATATTCTAGAACATTCCTCACAAAGTAAGAAAGAATCATTAAGAAAAATCTAATAAAAATCGGAATCCTTATCAAAATTATTTAATAAATAATGGTTCCAAATCTGAGCACAAAACCAGTAGTTTTGAGGGGAAGGGTTCAGTCAATACCACTGGCCCTAGTATTTGATTGGTATTTCATTTTATTAATCCCAAAGGGATAAGGGTCAAAGTCAGCCTCAGTGGAATTTAAACTCAGAAGATAAAGAGCTAGAAGAAGTGCTAAGCATTTTGTTGCTCAACTTGCTTATGGTTCTGCCAGCTTGCGGCCTCATCCAATATCTGATCAATAATCTAAGTAATTTATTGATACCTTATAGCAAGTAAATAAACCTTTACAATGAACTCATAGAATGGAATACATACCAAAGACTTTGGTCGTTCTTTGACTCTGTTACCTGGGCCTTTGCCACGTATAGGTGGTTTTGGTCTCCTTTTCACTTCCAATTCAGAAAGAATCTGAAATATTCAAATTTGAAGATGAGATGAAGAAACAATTCAATCCACAAATATTTTACCCAAGATTCCATATCCAACAATACTGAGTGGGAAATCATTATTTTTTTTTTAATAATGATTTCTCACTTTTCTTTTTACTGTAACCAAGGAAATTATTAGTACATTGCATGTTTCAAATAAAGCAAAGTCACCAGCAAATATAAGAAGGAAATCACATTTGCTAAAAGTTGTTTAACCTCTTTTAAATAAAAATGGGTAAAGTTAAGGTAATTTAATTTCTGGAATCTTCTCTTAAAAGTATTTATTTTAAACAGAAAATTAATTAATTGTATATTTTGTAAACTCCCACCCTATGCATGTATGTATATGCATATGTATGTGTGTGCACATGTGTGCATGTACACACACACACATGCACACACAAAATCTGCCAGAAGATAATATTCATTTAGACAGAAGTCAAAAACAGAGGTGATAAAGCAACAAACTTAATTTGATACAAGATTGGAAAAACTGCAACAATAATTAAAACAACGCTGACATTTAGATTCACAAGTTCCACTCATAAAGTGTTCATTAACCACAGCAACATAACTCAAACAACAATCAAAAGTGTATGTACCAAACAATGAACTTTTATTCTGATAGAAATATTTCTCTATTTCCAAATCAGTTTATTCTTATTTCAGTTCAATTGTTATCTTATGTTATAGAAGAGAAATAGGTTATTTCATTTTGGGATTTGGTTTGCAAGATTCGTTATATGAGTTCGTGTGTTGAAGCATATTCTGTTGTGTTTGGGGAGAGTCATTTTCTTTTTGTGCTTTATAATATAACACACTCATCGGTTAAATTCCCACTTATTTCTTATTTTTATTTTCCTAAAGTCACGACTATTGAAAAGGTTGCAAGATGCAACAAAAATTTTAAGAAAATAAAAATAAGAAATAGGTGGAAATTTTACTGGTGGGTGTGTTACATTATAAGGCACAAGAAGAAAATGACTCTCCCCAGACACAACAGAAGAAATAGGTTATTTCTCCACTTAACTCTTTGGCATATAAGCCGGTCACATTTGGTCCAAATAGTCTACATGATTTATATACAAACCAGCCAGATCTGATCCCTCACACTTACCCTACAATGTCATTCTAAAAATCAACAATCCCATTGTCAAAATCTCAAAGCCTCAAGATAATGCATGGTTAATTTAAAGCAATGTAAATAAATAAATTTTAAATTTGACAGAGTAATCTGAATGCTAAAGGGTTAAAGTTAATTTTAAATTTCGTTTATGTATTTGGTTTGCCAGATTCTTTATATGAATTCGTGTGTTGAAACATATTTTGTTGTGTCTGGGGAGAGTCATTCTGTTTCAATGCCTTATTAATTAACACACTCACCAGTTCAATTTCCACTCACTTATTTTTCTTCTAAAATTTTTGTTGCTTCTTGCCACTTCTTCAATAGTTGTTCACTATATTCTATTGAAGTATATTTCAAAAACATTTTTAAATGAAATTTTTATGCATCAGAACAACTGATTAGATGCCTGCTCTTCAGATGAGAACATGTTGAAAGTAAGGCTGCTCTAGTACACACAACCTTCTTGTAATACTGATTCCTGCTGTGGGTAACAGTTTTTATATAACTCATTTTCCTTCTCCTAAGGGAAAACATAGGAAATATAGAAGTCAAAATTACAAGCTCATAAAAATACTTAATACATATATTTATAAGAAATTAAAATGACAAGAGAATAAGAAATTGTCATGAACTTCATTAGCTTACAGCTGTTTCTGCTACAAGGTGCAATGCACTCACTGTTGAATGCTTGTGTATCACCCTGTAGCTTCATCAGAGCTTTGTAAATGAAGTTTAATTTCCTTATTCCTTGTCATTTTAATTTATTACTGCTCTGTACTCAACTGACGCTTTGCTCTGAAGCATATGTAGAGTTCCAGCACCAGGAGATTAGTGCAGCTATGCCTAAGTGAAATAATAATAATAATAATATAGATAAATAGATGTACAGACGGATAAGTGTACAAAACAACTGAACACTCAACACATTCCATATAGTTTATATTTATTAATAATGACGTTGATTAAAGTTTCAAACTGTAGATATATATATACGTATATGTACACCTATACATACATACACACACACGTCTAAGTTTGTGTAAATGTATTAATACATTATATATCATCATCATTGTCATTTTAATGTCCACTTTTCCATGCAGGCGTCAAGGCAAATTTTTTATCCTTGGATGTCTTTCTGTTGCCAACCCTTACATGTTTCCCCATGGATGGACATGTTTCCACAGAATATTGGAAACAAAGGAAAAGCATGTTTACAGCTATCACATGATGACAGAAGAAGGATATATATACATGTGAATACATAGGTACATACATACACACACACACATACATACATACATATTACACACACACACACACACCCATATAAATGTATCCCTACATATATATAGATAGAAATACATTCATACATATTATACACACTCACACATATATATTTATACACACATACCTATGTATGATGGGCTACTTTCAGTTTGTGTCAACCAAAGTTATAATAGTACTCTAGATGAAATTGCCCTTCAATTATTTAACAGTATTGTCAGAGTACACTTGTAGAAAGAGGTCAAATGTACTTCATTTTCCTTATTTGCTGTAAAATATTTCATCTTCAGGTGAACTGTCATTTCAATTCTGTCTTCCATTCACATACTCATTTCCAAGCCAGAAAAGCTAGAGTAAATTGACAGGATCCTCCAATCTAACTATTCACAGAGCATAGCAGCATCTATTCAATGGAGCAAAGTCTCACATTTTGTTTCTTTAAACAATACTGAAAAAGGAGAGGTCCTTGCACTTTCTCGGCTCTGCTGGATATCACATTCAGTGACTTAAGAATAAGATGGTTGTCTAAGTCTGACTAAGAAGCTTTCTTTTTAACTCGCAGAAACTTCAGATAAGAATTTTTAGCATAGGCAGAGGCGTGGCTGTGTGGTAGGAAGTTTGCTTCCCAACCTACATGGTTCCAGGTTCAGTCCCACTGCATAGCACCTTGGGCAAATGTCTTCTACTTTAGCCTTGGGATGATCAAAGCCTTGAGTGGATTCAGTAGATAGAAACTGAAAGAAGCCCATTGTGTGTGTGTGTGTGTGTGTGTGTGTGTGAATGTCTTTGTCCTCTACCACCACCTGATAACTGGTGTTGGTGTGTTTACGTCTCAGTAACTTAGCAGTTGGCAAAAGAGACTGACAGAATAAGTGCCAGGCTTAAAAACATATAAGTACTGGGGTTGATTCATTCAACTAAAATTTCTTCAAGGCAGTGCCCCAACATGGCCACAGTCTAATGACTGAAACAAGTAATAAACATAAAATAAAAGATGTGTATTAAACATCAAATTGCTTTACTAGCCAACTCACCAGTCAGTACTCTACACCAATAATCAATCACGAAACATTACTCCTTTATCTACCTACCATGGACCAATCATAAAAATAGAATATCTCTTAATACTGAATTACTTGGCAAACAGACTTAAAGCCATTTCAGGTAGTTGGAATGTTCACTTGGTCAGTGGCAAAAATGAAACAAGATGCTACAAGGTGATTGTAATGTGGTGCTATAAAGAGCAAAAGCACAAGTAGTATATAGGAGATATTAATGGTCTTATCATAACTTGATAACGTTAAGAATTACAGCAGCCTTGCCAAGTACAAAATGAATTTAAGCAAAAACTTTAAAATTGAAGATTAGTAAGTAAGCCACATAATTGCCATTATTTAATGTCTAAATTTCCATGCTGACATAGGTTGGACTGTTTGACAGTAACTGATGAGCCTGAAGACTACATCATATCCACCATCTGCTTCAGCAAGGTTTCTAAAGCTGGATGCCCTTTCTAATGCCAACCACTTTCCAGCATGGTTTGGGTGTGCTTTTTGTACCACTAGCACTAGCGAAATCACCATGCAGCTCACAAGTCTGCAAAACCCAAGGAGGGAGGGCTCATCCTTAAGACGAAGGCTAAGGTATGGAGAAGAGGCTGGGGTAGCTCCACCTTTCCATGCTTGCATGGTTCAGGTAGATTCTCTACAACCAGATGTCCTTCTTGTCACCAACCCTCACCTGTTTCCATAATAGTGAACAACATCACCTGTATAATGATGATGCTTCTTTACCATCAAATGATGCCAAGACAAGGGTACTTACAAACACATGCTTCCTTATATATACACACATACACACACAATGAGATTCTTTCAGTTCCCATCCACCAAATTCACTTAAAAGGCTTTAGTCAGCATACAGCTATAGTAGAAGACACTTGCCCAAAATGCCATGCAGTGGGACCGAACTGAAGACTACATGGTTGGGAATCAAGCTCCTTAACTGCACAGCCACACCTACACAAAGAAAATTCTTTAGGACAAAGCATGTGATGCTCCATATCTGTTGAATAGGGGTTTGCTTCACTTCAACCACACATTGAAAGAGAACCTTAGACATGTGCAGAAACAATTCCACCTCAGCAGATCTGCAAGAAGACTCAAAACACCAGTATGGCTACAAATCAATGTAATACTGAGACATGCATTACCAGCTATATAAACTGCACATGCATGCACTCTATAAGGCTTTCTTACAAGATCTACTTCTAGGTTAGCATTGAGCATGCTTTCCCCGAAGATCCTTACATCAACATGTTGCTGTTTCCTCAGAATCAATTAATCACAATATGAAAGCAATACAAATATAGCAAACAACCCACATGAAACATGGCATCAATTAAGGGAACTCACACACATTATAAGGAAAACCTGAATGCGTGAGTGGTCAAGTTCTAAACTTATATTCAGCCTTCCAGAAAGTATAGTACATCAGACATAAAATAATAAAGCACTTTCCTGTTGGTTATCCCCACATATATAAGAGGTCAGTGCAAACATATTTACACTTCATAACAAATGAAATTTCTTATAAGGTGTCAAACTAATATGACTATGTAACCCTGTATGGATTAAGGTACTTTGGTTGTTTCTTCTGTATATCATAATAGCAAACTCTATCAAGACCTCATGTAAACTCAAACCTGTACAGATAGTTCAATGCACAACTTGTACAGCCACGTGGTGGCATATGATTCTAAAGTTACACTCCACAGCAAAACTACATGTTTTAAATAATAAAATAAACATTTGTAAAGCAAATAATGTGTGTATGTGTGTGTATGTGTGCATGTAAAACAGTAATTAGAAAGCCACAGCAACGTAATTGGGAATAAATCAAATATAAATACAAATAGACTTTTTGCCTTGAAATATTTAATAACCCTGATATCTCACCTACAAGTATGTACAAATATACATACATACACACACAGAGGTTGTGATGGGTATTTGAGGACAATTATCATTTAATGTTCTCTTCAAACAAATTAAAAGCTTTATAATGTTTCAGATCCCTTACGGCAGATAGAATGCTAACACAAGAAATGGAAAGACATGCAGTCTGAAATCATTGTTGCACTATGTATGGAACACAACAATTTAGAAACTGCCAACTTTCTAAATTGGGCAAGACTGGTACATAAAAGTTGCGATGGAACTGGAAGCCTTTGCCAGCAATGTTTCAACTGTATCAAAGAGGAAGAAACATTCTAAATGCTTAAACATAATAAAGACACCAGAATTCATCCAACAGGTTGAAAATAATATCAGTAATGATTCCGGAAAAATCAATGAGGGCCACTGTCACAGAACTTCAGAGTGGATTACCAGAAGTATGTGGACAAGTTGTATATACTGAGGAGAAGCCAATTCCTGTCTGCAAAGACAGACTAAATAAATAAAAAATTTGATCTGTGCCAAGCAATAACTTAACAAGGTTAAAAACCTTCATGAACATGGCATGTTTTAGTTCTTCTCTGATTAGAAAAACTTTGACAAAGACCAAAAGTCTAACAGGAGAAATGGCAGATGGTTTTGTGCAGTTCTTTTGATGTCCCTAGAGTGATGCACATAAGTTTCCAGTAACTGAAATGGTTTTAGGAGTGGTGTATCATGTCATGTTACTCAAATCTTTCCACAAGGTCTGAGAATTAATGTTATTGTTAAGCCTTCAATGGATGAAGTATGGCATTAGAAGGTCATATGTGTTTTAACAACACTCAGTACCTTCTCACAAAGCTCACATAACCTAAGAATAGATGTCACACTTGTGGCTTCCAAACTTACCAGATTTTAATTCCATAGACAACTACATTTGGAGCATTGTTGAAAAGGAGACTAATCAACATCTTCATAATACTATAGCTTCACTGAAGACTGCCATTGTCCAGGTGATGCCCTAAATGAATAAAGATCACTTAGTGCAGATATGTCAATGATTCTAGTCCCACATAGAAACAGTCATTGAAACTGAAGGCAGATTCATAGAATAATCTTGGGAAAAAAAAAAGATTTATTGTGAACATATTCCCAAATTTTATTTTGTTTTTGCTAGATTATAGTAGATTTATTAAATTATCAAATATGTCCTCAAATACCTCAAATGCATCCAATGTGCGTGCATGCATATGTGTGTGTGTGTGTGTGTGTGTGTGTGTGTGTGTGTGTGCATGCGCATACACACACTCACATAAGTAGTTAACTAGACTATTAAATCCATACTTGTGTTTCAAGAAAGTATTTGTACAGATATCATCAGTCATCACTGAATGAAAACAAAGAAGTGGCAACAAGATGATCGGGGAACATATTACATATGAAATCAGCAGGACAAACCATTATCAAACCTTGCTGATGTTGATGGCCACTCAAATACCTCTGTGAAAGCATGGTATGGGTTTAATGATCTAGTTACACACCTATGTATGAAAAGACTGCAATAATACAAAGACAAACTTCAAAACTTCAGCTCAAACTATTTTCACTGCAAAGCAATTGCATCACAAAGAGACATTCATTGAACATGAGAGTGTATTGAATCCAAACTATGGAAATTATAAGCATACAACAGTTAGATATGAAGCTAAAGATGAACTGGTGACACTTAGCAATGAAATCTAGGCCCAAGATCCTCAGCTGGCAACTCTGCTAGATGCATAAACTGCAACAACAGCAAGCGTTGTAACTGAAAACTATTACTCTAACAGCCGGTAAACCCTCCCAAATAACACTATTTCAGACAGTTAAACAAAGAAGAGAATACCCATCAATCTATTGAAGATTGTTCCCTATTTAGTAACCCTTATCAATGTGTAGGGTTAAACTGCACCAACTATGATTGCAAGAACAAAAAATAATCAAGTCATTCAGAAGCAGAAAAGTTGTAAGGCTTGAAAACGGGTTAATAAACATTATACAAGAGTTTAAAGCTTACCAAATAAGAAAATAATCAATTGGAAAAACTGAGTTAACTGTAAAAGTAATATATCACCAACTCTGTACTTATACATACAAAACATCTCACTATTCTGTACCTATCATCATCATTGTCATCTTTTAAAAACCCTCCTCCATGCTGGCATGGATTGGATACTTTGACAGGATCAAGTAGGACTGAGGTCTGCATTGAGTTTGAATGTCAGTTTTGGTATAATTTCTATGGCTTGATACCTTCCTAACACCAACCACTTTACAGAGTGTGCTGGTTGCTATTTTTTCATGGCACCAGCACAAGTGAGGTCACCATGCAGTTTGCAAGACTAAGATCCCTTTGACTGAGCTTGACTATAGTGGAGAGGGTGGGGGCTTTATACTAGGAGATGAGGTGTTAAATTATGAGAAGTGGACAGAACAGATTTCCTGCTGTAGAGGAGCTACATGAGAACTCAAAGTATACAAGAGTGGGAGTAATTGGAATGGAACTGGAAAACTAGTGGTGATGAAGTGTCAGGGTGAGTAGAAGTGAGAGGGTACAGAAGAGGGTGCATAGATAGAGGTTGCAATAATGTATGGAGAGAGAGAGTGATGGGGAATGGGAGCAAATACAATGAATGAAAAGCAAGTGTTGAGAGATAATGAATATAGTTGGAGGGAGGAATAGGTGATGATTGTACAGACTGGATATGGTTGAGAGACGAAGGTAGTAAGGAGAGGAAAAGGGTAAACAATGATACATATAAACTGGGGAGATATGGGTGAATAGGAGATGACAAACAGTACAGAAAGGGGTGAAGATCAACAGGATAATAATAATGATACAGTAGACAGAGGAAGGATGCGAGAAAGAGACATGTGTGGCTGGTTAGATGGCAAGAGTGTGAGGGGAAAGGAAGTGTAGTGCTTGGAGAGAGTGGGAGATGTAGAGAAAGAGAGATAATTTGGTGGTACAGAAAGGTGGTCAATGTAAAATGTGAGTGGAGAGGGACAGTATTAAGAATGAAGGATGGATAAAGTTTATCTACAACTAACATAACTACTCAAATCACTTATCTTTTTCAACCACATCACTACATATCAAATAGTTAGAACTAAGGGTTACTTATGACAGAAACAGCATTTGAGAGTCTAAAACATTCTAATAGGACTCACAAAGGAGTATTTGTCTCACATTTGCTGCAACTTAAGCCATCTTATTGATAATTCAAGCTTTACTGGATTTTTTTTCAACCTTTGGTTCATTGGTGTTCTTCATTTTTCTTTGCCTCTTCTTGATTGCTCAAAGATGATTTACACAATTTACAAATGTACTCCTCCTCCAATCAAACAATCTGAAACACTTAGCCTTTTGTTTCATACACACAGTTTCTTCTCAATAAACACTAAACTCAACACACTATGAAGTTTTTTAACCACAAAAATACAGCCCTAAGAAACCTAAATTCCAACCATACATTATCAAAATATACTATCCTCCTTCCGTATGGAACCCTAATGTAAACCATTCATTCATGCAATAAACTACCCCTGCCCCATATTTGGAACATGTCATTTTTCTTCTTTTAGCTGAAACTTGCTTCCTATTTTCTTTTAATTATCCTAATCTTTAACAAAAAAAAAAAATGAAAAATTATTTTGTTGGACAGTTTTCTTGCAATCAAAAGGTGAAGCTAAGCACAACACTGCAAAATAAAAGTCTAGGTATACCAAGACAGAAAGGGAAATACTTGAAGTCATGGTTAAGGAGTTAAAATTTCAATACAATCTAATCCCTTTTGTATGAGCCCTTCTTTTTCATCATCTCTTACATATTTGTATGGCATACATTAAGATCAGCACAAAGTGCTTATGATCAGTATTGATAAAACATAACACTTTACCGAGTGTATAGGGATGAAGAGATACTTTGTGTAAAAGACAAGGAATAACTGGAGCAGAGATTTAAACTAACATCTGCTCCTGGTGTTTGGTCACTGACATATAAATGAAGATGTATTTCTAAGAAGTTTTAGAGAATCAAAAAAAAGCAAAACAGTGGGCAGCTATAGCAATTGTGAAGGTTAGCAGTTTAAAGTTTCAAATAAAGATAAAAGATTAAAAGGTAAAAAAAAAAAAGAATGCTTTCAATCCATTAAAAAATATATACTTTGGAATAAAACTTCACATCTGGTAATATCAAGCTGTCAACAGTAGGGGTCATCTAAACAAAATGAAAAAGAAAATAACAAGGAAAAAATACAAAATAAATTAATAAATTGATAAATAATAACACTAAACTGAAATAATATGATTTATAAGTATAAATAGTATTATTTATACTTAGAAAAACCCTTTATAAAATAAAAAAAAAAACAATAAAGAGCAGATAACCCCTACATGTAGTAGTAGTAGTAATATGGAGGTATACACTGTAACAGTATGTTGCTGCACTCACCATTTGTTGGTTATTCCCTACTACTCCTGGTGGATGACACCTTTCCGCCAATCAGATGACTACACTCCAACCCATGGGTCTCTTTGGGTAGTCATTGTTGGTGAAGAGGGCTTTATGAGGTCAGAGTGCAAATCCTACTTCAACCTCTTTTAGTTGCCTTTCACAACACGCAGAGGAAATGTGGGGGTCTATTCTTTGACATGCCAATCCCCACACAGCACTAGAGTAATGTGAAATGAAGTGTTTTGCTCAACAACACAACATGCTGCCCAGTCCAGAAATCAAACCCAGGATCTGACGATCATGGGTACAACACCTTAACCAACAGGCCACAAGCCTTCATATATAACAAAGAGTATATAACCCTAGATTCAATAAGCAAAAAACATTTTCACAAAACCAACATTCTTTCAAATGTCGGCGAAAAGCCAGCAATGTTAGTGGAAGGGGGGTTTGTTGATTACAGCAGTCTCAGTGCATGACTGGCACTTTATTTTATCCACCCCAAAACTATGAATGGCAAAGTTGATCTAGGGAAGCTTTTAACACAGAATGTAAATAGCTGGAAGAAATGCCACTAAGTATTTTGCCCATCAGGCATGATGGTGTAGTAAGAAGCTTGTTTCCAAACCACATGATCTGGGTTCAGTCCCACTGTGTGGCACCATGCTCAAATATCTTCTACTGTAGCCTTAGGCCAACCAAAGCCCTTCTGAGTCGATTTGGTAGACAGAAACTGATAGAAGCCCACCATGTGTGTATATATATATATATATATATATATATATATATCCACATACATATATTTCTTTGTGTTTGTAACAACTGGTGTTGGTGTGTTTTCATCCCCATAACTTAGTGGTTTGGCAATAGAGAATGACAGCATAAGTACCAGGTTTAAAAAAAAAGTACTGGGGCTCGATCCATTCGACTAAAAATTCTTCAAGGCAGTGCCCCAGCATGGCCGCAGGCTCAGGACTGAAACAAGTAAAAGATACAAGATCATGCTTGCAATTCTGCCAGCTCACCAATATTAAATACAAAACATCAACCACTGTTTAAAACATAGTTTAGTTTCTGGGCTAAATTCAGAACTTCCTCAGTATATTATTTCAAAACATTACCAATAAAAAATCTCCCTGAATTTTACTGCAATCACAACTAAGATCTCCTGGAACATGACTCATGTCCAAAGTGTATGAAATCTGCTTTCATTGCCCTAGTCCTTCACACAATGAAGCATATTGGTTAACATTTGTCATTATGCAGACTACAAAATTAATATCTTGTTTGGCGTGCTTGATCTAAGGTTAATTGTCTACACTAAAATTGATCACCATTTATAGGTCTTACTCCAGCAGAGTTAACTGAAGCTATCTCTTAAGAAAACCAAACCATTAAATAAATTAAAAAATGTACAAATCATCACAAAAAGAAAAAAAAAACAATCAAGTTTTAGAAACAGTCCAATGCTGACACTGTCAGTTACAATGATGAGGGTTCTAGTCAATTCAATCAAAGGAACAGTTTGCTCATGAAATATTAATGTGCAAGTGGTTGAGCACTCCACAGACAAGAGTACTTGTAATGTAGTTCTAAGGGAGGAGATTTAGTGTGACACAGAATGTGACAAGGCTGGCCATTTGAAATACAGGTACTACTCATTTTTGCCAGCTGAATGGACTGAAGCAGTTTGAAATAAAGTGTCTTACTCAAGGGCACAAAGTACCACCAGGAATTGAACTCATGACCATATGATCATAAGCCAAAGACCCTAACCACTAAGCCATGAGCATGCTTCCACTAACAAAAATATATACAGAGACAAAATGAGGTGTCTATTGAGGTGAAACGTTTGCACATACACAAAGATAATGATGATGATGATAGTAATATTTCATACAATCACAAAATCACAAATGTATTAGAAAGGAGACAGTCAGCTGAATAACCTCAGAATATGTTTGAAATATATTTTTATTAGTCCTGACACGATTTGAACATACACAGATGAAACTAAATAGTATACAAAATTTAATCCAGTGCCCTACAATTTTCTGTCAACTTAATGCCTTAAGGGTAGTGGCTGTTATAGGCGCAGGAGTGGCTGTGTGGTAAGTAGCTTGTTTACCAACCACATGGTTCCGGGTTCGGTCCCACTGCGTGACACCTTGGGCAAGTGTCTTCTACTATAGCCTCGGGCCGACCAAAGCTTTGTGAGTGGATTTGGTAGACGGAAACTGAAAGAAGCCCGTCGTATATATGTATATATATGTGTGCGTGTATGTTTGTGTTTGTCCCCCTAGCATTGCTTGACAACCGATGCTGGTGTGTTTATGTCCCCGTCACTTAGCGGTTCGGCAAAAGAGACCGATAGAATAAGTACTGGGCTTACAAAGAATAAGTCCCGGGGTCGAGTTGCTCGATTAAAGGCGGTGCTCCAGCATGGCCGCAGTCAAATGACTGAAACAAGTAAAAGAGTAAAAGAGTATAATTAGTTACTAATTTAGGCACAAGTCCAACAATTTGAAATAGACAGTTGGTTTACATCACCCACCAGTCTTGGCTGTGGCTTTATTTCATCAACTCCAAATGATCAAAGGCAAAATCAACCTTGGCTGGGTTTAAACTGTGTAGTAAGAAGTCTGCTCCCCATCCTAATGGTTCCAGCTTCAATCCCACTGCATGGCACCTTGATCAAGAGCTCTTGTTCTGAGAGCTATCTGGTGATCTCAATCATGTCCAGTGACACAAAAAACCATCCAGTACACTCTCTAATGTGGTTGGCATTAAGTAGGGTATACAGCCATAGAAAACATGCCAAGGCAGACATTGGTGTTTCACAGTCCTCTGACCTGTCAGATCTTGTCAAACCATCCAACCCATGCCAGTATGGAATATGGAGGCTAAATGCATTGGTCTGATCAAAGCTTTATGAGTGAATCTGGCAGACAGAAACTGTGTAGAAGCCTACTGTGTGTGTGTGAGTGTGTGTTTACATCCCCACAACTTAGCAGTTTGGTATAAGATACTGATAGAATAAGTACCAGGCTTAAAAAAAATATGTAGTGGGGTCGATTTATTCAACTAAGATTCTTCAGGGCTCCAGCATGACCAGAGTCTAACGACTGAAACAAGTACAAGAAACAAAAGATGATTCTGCCAGGTGGCCAGCAATGGTGATTTCTTTCATTGGTCAAAAAGAGTCTAAGACAATGGCACAATACAAAGTGTTACCAGCCACTCTGATTTCCTAAGTATTTGGCACCATAAAAAGCCTTGCTCAGAAATGCAGGTAGGGCTTTCCTGTGTCCCATTCTGAGTAGGATGCCCCACAATGTCTCAGCTTCCACAACAACGGCTCCAGCCCTAAGACAAACAGGTGAGACAAGATTGGGAGAGTGCATCATTGGCAGATTAAACACCATAATACAAAGCAATGCTAGTAAGAGGTCACTTAGCCAGATCACTGAACAGATGTCTTTATATAATAGTCGTCCAGTTTTCGGAGAAAGGACTGAAAATGACAGCTCTTAGGACAGCAGTGTCATGGCAATGGCTGATCTTGATGTATACTACAGACTGATCTTAAACAGATCAGAATTTCACCAAACAGTTCTATGATGTATCATACAAAGTGGTTGTCATAAACAAATCTGTCAGGTATCAGACAAGTTTATGCATCTCCAACTGTGAAGGTGAATGGCTTAGTGGTTAGGATGTCAGCATCATGATTGTAAGATTGTGGTTTCAATTACTAGACCGGGCGACACGTTGTGTTCTTGAGCAAAACACTTCATTTCATGTTGCTCCAGTCCACTCAGCTGGCAAAAATGAGTAACGCTGCAATGGACTGGCGTCCTGTCCAACTGAGGAACACATACGCCATAGAAACCGGGAAATCAGGCCCATGAGCCTGGCTAGGCATTAAAAAGGTCGCATTTATTTATTATTTTATGCATCTCCAACTAAACCACTGACAGCAGGTGCCAATCTTCTGGTAAGAACTTTGCAAAAGATATTTTTAATTTTGTGTTGAGCAGAATTATAGTCCAGAGGTTATCTATTATGTTACCTTGGCCAAAATAGGAACATACAAAGAACAACAACATAACAAAAGTAATATAACATGAACAACAACACTAACTGAATGGCAAAGAATTCCTTCTCATTCACCAAAACAACAAACCAATGAACCAAACATTTTCAGAAAGACAAAAATATATTAAAAAAATACAGGTATGACATTATGGAATGTGGTAGAGAGCGTTGTTGGCAAAAGAAATAAGGGACAACGTCGGAAGAACAGAGATATACTGATGCATTAATAGGAAACCAGAATACCTCATTTCAGCTGAAACTAAAGAATACCTGAAAGGGACATGGAATGCTGTAGGATATGTAGTGAAATGGAGAAAGTATAGGACTGTTGCAGCTGTAGCAATATTGATATCCTCACTGTTTGAGAAAAACATTAGGAATGATCTCGTTTGGGATTACAACCATCTTTGGCTAGTTTAACCCTGTTGTGTCCACTGATCTGATTGGTTAGCATCTAGCGCAGTCTGTCTCTCTACTTATTTCATGCCAGTGTGTAAACTGATCAATCACATCAGTGGACACAACAGGGTTAAACTAGCCAAGGATGGTTGTAATCTCAAACGAGATCATTCCTAATGTTTTTCTCAAATAGTGAGGATATCAATATTGCTACACAGCTCTAAGTCACTGTAAGTAGGATGTACACAGAGTCTCCATCAAACCTTGTACCTCATGTGATTATTTCTCTGTTCAATGGATGAGACATTGCAAAAATGATTTGTGACCAATGTACAACACCACAAAGACCAATGCCAGAGTGAAAGTAATGGTCAGAGAAATGAAGCCTACTCCACAATAAAACCAAACATAAAGCTTAACAGGTAGCACTGTCAAATCAGGGATTTTTGGATGTTGTTCATATCTCCTATGCTGGAAGCTCTCATGGATAAACTGTTGAGCTCTGTCAACTTCAAGAATTTCCCCGAGTATGTCATCACTCTTACCCACTAATAACCCCCTTTAGAAGGCAAGGGTTGATGTACCATCAGCTGTATTGCCAGACAGGTAGAGAACTGTGAACACCTAACAAGTCAGATTCCAATAGCCCAATCTTGGTTTCCATCTGACCCAAAGCTGCAACCCCATCCAAGAGACAAGATGTGGAAAATATGCCTCACAAGTGACATTTTCTTTTGCGATGATGATGATGATGATGCTGATTTGGCAGAATCCCACAAATAATTTGGTGCAAAGTGTATAGTCAACTGCACTGTCCCAGGTAAATACTTCATTGAAGTAGGTTCCAATGGTACAGTAAACTTTGGCACAATTTTAATTTAGGATATAAAGGATGGAAGTAAAGGCTACAATATATTCTGGCCCACATTCTATTGATTGAACTGTTTACTTCAATAATTGATCCAAATTTGGGAACAAGGCCAGCAATTGGGGAGTAAGTAGTCAATTACATCAACTTGACTGCTACTTTATTTTATTGACCCTGAAAGGAAGAAAGGCAATGTTGATCTCAGTGGTATTTGAACCCAGAATGTAAAGAGCGCCAGAAGAAATGCTGCTAAGCATTTGTCTGACGTGCTAATGATTCTACTTGCTTGTTGCCTTACTGTTCACTTTAATAATAGCAATAACGGTGATGGGAAGAAAAAAAGTGAGGGTAAATCATATAGTAAAAGAAAGGGTTGACAAAGCTGTGACAGGGGACAGCATGAGGACGTGAGAAAGTCTGTGCATAACATGGATTGATTACTGGAATGTATGAGAGTGTCATCATCATTACAATCATAATTTAATGCCCATTTTGCATGCTGGCAAGGCTGGGGGCTGCACCAGGCTCCAATTGTCTGCTTTGGCATGATTCCTATGACTTGATACCCTTTCTAACATCAACCACTACACAGAATGTACTGGGTGCTTTTTACTTGGCATTGGCACCAGTGTTTTATACATGACACCAGTATAGATGCTTTATAAGTGGTACCAGCATGAGTGCTTATACATGGCACCGGCACGGGAGCTTTACACATGACACCAGCACAGGAGCTTTATATGTGGCACCAGCATGGGTACTTTATATGTAGAACCAGCATGTGCACTCTATATGGCACCAGCATGTATCTCTTCTACAGCAAGACATCTGTTGCTATCCCTCTATTATTCTTTAGTCTCTTAAACCTGACATAAGCCACCTCCCTCAAAACTACACACCTCTCTATCAAGAGCTCTTGTTTTGCAAGCTATCTGGTGATCTCAATCATGTCAGTGACACAAAAATGCATCCAGTACACTCTCTAATGTGGTTGGCATTAAGTAGGGTATCCAGTCATAGAAAACATGCCAAGGCAGATATTGGTGCATCAGTCCTCTGACCTGTCAGATCTTGTCAAACCATCCAACCCATGCCAGTATGGAATATGAAAGCTAAATGATGATGATGATGATGGCAGTAACTTTAAGTAGTTCTACTAAAAAACACATACTACACATATGAAGTTTGTGATCTTCATTTGTTACCTTATCCCCTCAACACATTGCACAGCCAATGATAAAATATCAACCCAATCTATGACCCAAGTAGATTCTACATCATACCTATTAACCCTTTTGAAACCAACCCGCCTGAAACTAACCTGGGTTCTATGACATAAACCTACTGTTTTAAAGTGGCCCAAATTATAATCTTCCATCAAAATTTTATGCTAACTTTTTCCATACTCCAACCTAATAACGAGAAAGTTATTTTACTAAATTCTTCATTATTTTAAAAATTTATTGAAACAATTGAAACATATGTTGACAGAAGTATGGTAACAAAAGGGATAAGGTATGTGAAATAATAAATAGTTCAATAGTATTTCTCTCTGGCCTGCTTATAATCATGCAAATAGTAGGGGAAAGACTGCAACTTTGCATAGAAAAATAGGTATGTGGTTAAGGAGTTCACTCTGTAAAAATGTGGTTTGGGGCTCAATCTCTCTGTGTGGTACCTTAGACAAGAGTCTTCTACTCACTTCAGGTTGACCAAAACATAGTGAGTGAAATTTAATAGACATAAACTTTGTGAAAGCTCATCTGAGAGATGGGGGACCATTCCTATTTTGGGTGATAGAATTAATGAGTTGTCTGGTTTAAGACCTCCAACTGGGCTCATGGGAGTCCATTATGTTGCAGGTATTTGAACTGGATCTCCAGTCTGTATAAGTGACCGATATCACAACCGTCCCTCTCAAAGGGACACTAGTCCATTGCATTACTCATATACAGCTGACTGGACTGGAGCAACATGAAATGAAGTGTTTTACTCAAGGATACAATGCACTACCTAAACTGGGAATTGAAACCAAGATTTTCTGATTTTGAGTGCAACACCCTTGATAAGTTAGAGAAGCTAACAAAAAGTCTAAACTCAGTAGCAACAGGCTCTGACTGTTCTCTGGCATTTCTCCGAAAAACAGGCAAAAAAAAAATAAATAAAAAATAAAAAAGAGCCCAGTCAAATCATTTTGGTAACTTTTAAAATACTTTGGAGAAGTGTTAAGTTTAAAAAAATAAAGAGCTCAAAAAAGAGCATCATAATAAATATAGTCCATAAATGGAATGAATTATCAGAGAGAAACTGATTTTGTTCAGAGTAAAATAACCTGATTGACATTCAATACAATTTCCAACCAGAAAGTAGCTGCCTCAAAGAACTTGTAAAGCTCCCAACCATTTTTTTACATATGGACCTCTTTGATTCCCATTTTACTGGGTGGAACCTCATAATCAGTTGATGCTTAAGAAAATCCCATTATATTTTTATAATTAAATATTATTAAGAACTGTATAAAGAAAACTGTTAAAATATTTTGTGTATTGTAGAAATATAAATAATTTATTACACATAAATTTTAACAACAAAACCTTGTATGGACCCCCAGGGGGCAAAAGGACACTGGTTGAGAACCACTGCTCTAAAGCATCAGGAACGGATGATGAAGGAAAATATTCCTGTTGCAATAATTTTCTATTCAGGATATATGGATGTATTATCACAGATTGTTGTATCACAACCAATTTAGAGAGAGGTCTTGTCTAAAACATTAGAAATAGTCTCCTTGACAGATTAGTTAGCTCCAAGAACAACCATTCATGGAAATGGAAATGAGAAAAAAAAAGAATGAAAACTTATTCAAAAGCTAAACATCATGTGAAATCTATAAATGATAAATGTAAAGGAGAGGTGAATTTGAAATAATCGTGGTTTATTTTAAATGGTTCAGACATGTAATGATGGAAGACACATGAGACAAATACTGGAAATAAGAACAGGGTGGCACAACACTGAAAGGGGTGACAGTCCAATCAAAACAGGACAAGGAATCAATCTACGGTGAAAGGAACATGTCTGACATAACCCTTTAGTATTCAAACTGGCCATATCTGGCCCAAATACTCGATGCTTTATGGTCAAATAAGCCAGATCAGGGCTTTTTATACCTACCCTACAATGTCATTCTAAATATATACAATCCCATCGTTGAAATCTCAAAGCTAAGAGATAATTCAAAACAATGTGAATAAATAAGTATTGCATTTGACAGAGTAAACTGTATACTAAGGAAAAAAAAAAACAGTTAAAATATATCTGATATACATATATTGATTTAATTCACAGAAAAAATGTATGAGATCCTGATAATAATAAAAGTATTTGTTCTGTCAATAATGAAATTCAAAATGTCAAGATACATCAACTTAAAACTGAGATGCAGCACGGATTTTTGTCAGTGAACAGGTCGCGGTCTTAGAGCGACGAAAATATTTTGACAAATTAAACTTAAATGTTGAAGAAATCGAACGGCTTTTGTGTGTTTCTTAAATGGCTTACAAACACCTTCCACTCTGCAATTGTTAACTTCAGTAAAATTTAGATTTAATTGCGTATAATATTTTTAGAGCTGCATTTTGGCTGTAATTCTTAGAATTAAAGTTCTTATTTCCAAATTTAATTATTTTAAATGCAGTTTTCAAAATAAACTCTTTCATTCAGAGCATGTGTGTTTTTTATGAATTTCTGTGTATTTATGCTAATCTCAAATATTGTGTTCAAGATCATTTAATATGAGCAAATTAGTAAATACACACATAATTAGCAAGCCAACATTTCATCAGCCAGTGGCAATGTTAAGCAGCAATCTAATAAGATGGCCAAATAGACTATCAATGAAACAGACAGCAACATAAATAGAGTATTCTTTTTCACATTTTCAAGATACTGTGACAAACACTGTTCCACCTGCATAGCTTAGACATACTGGCAACAATGTAGATATGAGACATAAATTTAATGGAAATAATGAAGTAAAGGAAGTGTGGCTGTGTGGTTGAGAAGCTTGCTTCCCATCCACATGGTTTTGGGTTCAGTTTCACTGTGTGGCACTTTAGTGTCTTCTGGTATAGCCCTGGTCTGACCAAAACCTTGTGAGTGGGTTTGATGGATGGACTGAAAGAAGCCTTTTTATATATATATATATATATATATATATATATAATTTAATAGTAATCATAAGACAACAAAAGAATGAACGAGACCTCGATATTATGTAAATAGAGGAATTCATCTGCAATACAATATGTGACAATTATTTGGTTGCCATAATAAGACTCCGAGTTTTGGATGTTGGGGTGGAAAACTGCTCTGGCATCTCGTCAGTAATTGAGGCAATCAAAAAATGCTATGAAAATCATAGCATTTTTTGATTGCCTTGATAACTGACAAGATGCCAGAGCAGTTTTCCGCCCCGACATCCGAAACTCGGAGTCTCGTTATGGTTACCAAATAATTGTCACATATTATATTACAGATATTAATAGAGGTCACAAAAGTGACAGAGGGTGCTGACTGTGTGTGTATATATCTATGTGTGTATATGTATATATGATTACTTATACATAGTAATCATATATACTTTTGTGATCTATATTGTGTGTGTGTGTGTGTGTATCATTGGAGCAATCTCAAGAATAATCAGCCAAAATTGTGATGATAATCTGGTGCTTGACTGGGGATAGAGGGCTTTGAATGACCCGTCCTTGTTTTCTTTGTATCATCTATCTGGATGTTTTGTTGTCCTTTTTGTATCACCTAGCTGTTCGGATGCTTTGCGTTCTTGTTCCATTTTGTATTTTATATATATATGTATGTATATATACACACACACACAATAGACATCACAAAAGTATATATGATTACTATGTATAAGTAATCATATACACATATAGATATATACACACACAGACAGCACCGTCTGTCACTTTTATGACCTCTATTAATTTTGCCATTAGGTTGTAATTGCTAATAAGCCACCTCTTCTGAAATCTGTATCGAGGATTGGGTCCACAAGATAAAAATTGAGTATAAGAGAAATCTAGATGAGCTGATATGGAGATACCGATACAGATAAACAGGAACAGGCTTCATACATATAAATAATCATATATACGTATACATATATAGATACGCACACATATATATAACTAAATATATTATATATACACATTATATACACCTCTGTGTTTCTTCATCTGAATATATTTAGTTGTACGTATCCATATATTTCTATATATATATCTATGTGTATATATGTTTATTTATAAGTATCAAGCCAAATAGTGTTTAACTGCATCTGTGTGTGTGTGTGTGTGTATATATATATATAATATATATATATATAAAACCATAGTGGATTCTCCTATAGGCTTCCCTGTATGAGAGTATAAGCAGTCAATATTATAGCAGTTAGACTACCCACATTGGTGAAGTCTTGTGTAGAACCAATCATAATTCTGGGAAACGCTAGCAGCAGAAAGTTGGCAAATAAGTTTACCATAAAATCAATTAACGGCACACCACAGATTTTTTTTTATTAGAGTTCTTCATTTTGTGGGTTAGTTGTTTTCGCCACAGCTTAGAGTACAACTTGCTATGGCTGGCTAAATGCAAATCTGGGCACTAAACCAAAAGTCTCTCAGCCCCCCACCCCGCACATATATATATATATCATTGTTTAACATCCACTTTTCATGCTGGCATGGGTTGTTATTATATATATATATATACCATGTTTATGTTTTTTAGTATTGCTGTCTTGACATCGAGTGACAGTTGTAAACAAGCATCACTGTTATACAAGCTATGTCCAAGACTCGTCAAGCCAAGTGAAATCATAGTCGTTGTCGATGCCGGTGTCACATAACCGGCACCCATGCCGGTAGCACATAAGAAGCACCCATTTCACTCTTGGAGTGGTTGGCATTAAGAAAGGCATCCAGCCATAAAAGCCAATGTCAAATCAGACTGGAACTTAGTGCAGCTCTCCAGTTTACCAGTTTCAGTCAAACCATCTAACCCATGCTAGCAGGGAAAGTAGGCACTAAATGATGATGATGATGTCCAGCCAGTGGGGAAATATTACCTTATTCTGAAACAAGTGAGGATTGATGACAAGAAGGGCACCTGGCCCTTGAAAATCTGCCTCAATCAATTTTGTTTTGAGCCATACGAGTATGAAAAAAATGGACATTAAAATGATGATGAGCTGTCAAAAAGACAGCTATGTTATGTTTTGCTTTAATTGCTATTCTAATATTGCACTTTGCATCTGTATAAAGCATTGCATTTAGTATGAATTATTTTCATTATGCCCTGAGACATCTTCACCACCATCCTCTTTCACTACTTTTTCTTACATTCACCTTCCTGTAACATAAGTATAGGCCCTGACACATCTTCATCTCCATTTTCTTTCATTTCCAACAGGAGAAACCATGCATCTCTCCTACAACAAGACACCTGTACTTATCTCTCTCTCCCCATCATAGTCTAACCCCTTGTCACCTGGCATAAGCCAACTCCCTTGATATGACAACCCCTCAATTAAGAGGTCATGCAACATAAAAAGCACCCTGTACACTTTGTAAAGTAGTTGGCATTAGGAAGGGCATACAGCCATAGAAAACCATGCCAAAAGCAAACACTGGTGCTTGGTGCAGCCCTTTGGTTTGCCAGCTCCTGTCAAACTGTCCAACCCATACCAGCATGGAAAACAGATGTCAATAAGTTATCCACTATCTCTATACTTGCTTCCATTAAGATGACTCATTCTAATTTACACAGTTGTTCCTAATACCTCAACTTATCCTTCACAAATTCCTCTTATCATAGAAGAAAGATGTTTACCTTCAGGCATGGCATTATGGAAACATTTCCCCACTTCCTCTACATAATAAAAGATCAGGTCAGGTCAAAGGCGGGGGCTTGTGCCATTGCAACATGTCGCTGCATTCAGCATTTGTTGGTATATTCCCAAGTCTCTTTCTTGTCTTGTAATGGTTCTCCCAGGTGACACATTAAGCAGAGTCCTAGTCAGTTCCCATCTTCGCAAGATACCGTTTCACCAACTGTGACCATGTGGTATGTAGTTGACCCACTTCAGATATCAACCCAGCTAAATCCTCAGTGAAGAGGACATTGTAAGCAGGGTCTAACTCGGAAAATAGAGCAACATGGCCAAACAGTCTGAGCAGGCACTCCAGCATCATACAAGTAACTGAACGCATCCTAGTTTCTGAGTAGAGTTGTTGGATGGATATGAAATCTGACCAAAGGTAACCCATAATTCTGCGAAGCACCTTGATACCAAAGAAGTTCAGGCGGCTTCTAAAGGCCCAGAACAATGTCCCAGTCTCACAGCTAAAGAGCAGGACAGAATAAAAGAAGAAATTAAAATATTCATTTGTGTTTTGCCAGCAATTTTGTCAATGACAAAAGTATTTAATAACTGTCATTGACTAGGATACATTCCTATTGCATATTTTTTTCATAAAAACAAACAAAAATATATTCACCTCCATGTCAGTCCGTAATTTTAGATAATCAAAGTCAGAGCCAGAATGGCGATGAAATTCTTCCTTTTTCACAGGTTTGAAATCCACACTCTGAAATAAAAATAAATTTAACCTTTTTATATACACTACATATGATTATATAAAACAATACCTTTATAAAATACCAATATACTTTTTCTTGGGTAATTTCTTTGTTCTCTCTAGTATAAGAATTTACATGGAGACAGAATTAAACCAATAAACTCAAAGACTTCACACAGTTCATGGTTAAGATAATCATAACATTTTAAAATAGCAACACTGGACAGATAAATAAATATGTTTAATAGAAAATTGCTGTATTTGGTGGCATAAAAGACACATGAGCATATTAGATGCACTCCAATTTTAGAAGCACATATTCAGGGAAAAAGATTTTAGTGCATTAACACATGTAATATTTAAGGTAATCAATCAGTACATTACAAAATTTTACAAAAGAACCTTAACTATAGCAGAAAAGATTACTGGCTATAAGAAGTAAGCAGTACAGTTAAACATATTATTAAGGCTATGCAGAAGAAACTAACTGGATTAAAATTAGCCAATAGCAGTGGGAGTCAGGGACAAAATTAGCTTATGGGAAGTCCAATTTTGCATAGAGAACCCAGGGTGATTCTTTTTGAAACATTCTTTTGAAAATAGAAGTGTGTTTTATATGCCATCAAATACAGTAATAATATTAGTTTCAAATTTTGGCACAAGGCCAGCAAATTTGAAGGAGGCCGTAAATTGATTACATGGACCCCAGTTCATAACAGATACTTATTTTATCAATCCTGAAAAGATGAAAGCCAAAGTTGACTTGGACAGAATTTGAACCCAGAATGTAAAGACAGATGAAATGCTACTAAGCATTTTGCCTGGCCTGCTAATGATTCTTATTTCTTTATTGCCCACAAGGGGCTAAACATAGAGGGGACAAACAAGGACAGACAAAGGGATTAAGTCGATTACATTGACCCCAGTGCGTAACTGGTACTTAATTTATTGACCCCGAAACGATGAAAGGCAGTCAACCTCGGCGGAATTTGAAATCAGAATGTAACGGCAGACGAAATGTTGCTGAGCATTTCGCCCGGCGTGCTAAAGTTTCTGCCAGCTCGCCACCTTAAATACAGTAATCATATTCGTAACACAAAATATGTGATTTAGAAGTCAGCTTTATATGAATTAAGTTTAAAAGTCCTTAAAAAAAAAATGAAAATGCTAGCTGACCTTGATTTCTTTCTTTGGGGATGTTGGTTTGACCATCTTTTCTGCTTGTCTTTTATCTGCTTCAATTTCCTGAAATAGAATTTGTTCCAAGTCATAATAGCTTCAAAACAAAGAAAATAATAACTTAACCCTTTCGTTACTGTATTTATTTTGAGATGTTCTGTGTTTCTTTCGATTACTTTAAATATAACAAAGAATTTAGTAAAATAACTTAGTTATCATTTAGCCAGTGTTAGGAACATAAATTGTGACTAAGGTTTTGTGGAAGATTTTAATTCAAAACTCATGAAAATAAGATATTTGTACTACAGAGCCAGAGCCAGTTTCAGCCGGGTTAGTAACGAAAGGGTTAAATATTATTCTGGTACACTTTCAGAAAATTGAGGTAATAAACATTGAGATTGTGGACATGTAAACAGCTTTTTTCCTTATATTTCTTAGGCTAAAACCAACTTTGAAAGATGAGAATCTATTTAATTGAATCAACTTATGTATCATTTTACCAGTCTTTAAAGAACACATTAGATAGTAGATGACATAGCCCTTAACAGATGGTATGGCTATGAATAGAATGCCTTTGATCATAAGTCTACTCTGTCAAGCCTGAACAGGGGCTAATCAACAGCAATGTGGGGGGAAAGAAGGAATTGAAAAACATTCCCAATAAAAAGTGGGAGCAGAAATCATGCTAACTAGTGAATCTATCTTTATAGAAGACCCACAAAGCACCAAAATATTGTGCGTTTAAGAAATGTTCAGATTGAGAAGAAAATAACCAAATACAGTGATACATACACACACATAAAAAAAGAGGCTGTATTTCTTTAATGCTGATAAAAATTGCATTGATAAGGACAACATCAGTAGTTCATGCAAAATTCCAAATTATAGTAATGATGACAATTAAAATAGTAATCTCTGTTTCATACTTAATGTAAATACATCATGAAAGGCAAATTAACTGCAATAATTTGTCCAGAGATGATATTTGTTCTGGACTGAGTGTGTTTCAAAAATACAAATATATCAGTAGAAGTTGAAAACTGTCCAGCAGTGGCAATGAGAATGCTAAATTTGTATTTCTGTGCATTTCTGCCTTGTTGGGCTTTGTCAGCAGCATGTACTTGCTAGCAACTGCATCCTAAGGTGAAATCTATTGTTACTGATATAGGAAAACAATAATAGCATTAAAAAAAAAAAAAATCACTGATGTTGCAATTAGCTATGTGGGCTGAATAAAAATTTATTATGTGCATCAGAAGCAAGAAGCATAGATTAAACTCAATGTAAATACATCGAGAAAGGCCAATTAACTGTCAGTATTTGACTGCTACATGTCACAGCCATGACTAAAGTGTAGGAGTGGCTATGATGAATGTAACAGACGAATGAAACAAGAAATATGTAGGACTAAATTGAAATAAATATTCTTGAATGTGATCTCTTACATAGTTAAAAACAAAATCTGATCAAAAATTGCAGATATTTTGTCTGGTAATACTGAAGAAGTTCCTGGCATCTAGAAGTTTGCTTCACAGCCATATGGCTTGATACTATAATTGTAGCATCTAGTGTATCTTTTGCTATAGCCTTGTGAATAAAATTTAGTAGATGGAAACAGTATGGAAACCTGAAGCCTGGAGCATCTGTGTGTGTGCACACACACATGTGCGTGCACGCATGTGTGCATATGTGTGTGTATATTGTGCATGCATGTGTTTGTCCCCCACTGCTTGACAACTGGTGTTAGTTTGTTTGTGTCTTCAGAACTTAACAGATCAGCAAAAGCGACTGATAGAATGAGTACCAGAATTTAAAAGAAGTACTAGGTTGATTTGTTCAACTAAATCCTTCAAAACTGATAAAAGATAAAAGATTAAACAGTCAAAGCAATAACACTACATATTGAGAGAGTAATTTCTATTCCCATATTAGGAATGACTACCATTGATGGAACGCGCGCGTGTGTGTGTGCGTGTGCGTGCGTGTCATTGCAATGATACCACTTGAACTGCTTAATATAAGAATTTGAAAACAAAAATTGACATCAGGAAGGATATCCAGCCAAAGAATACTTAGGAAAAGAACAACTGGATCTATTTCCCAATCTTAAAAACAATTTTTCTCTTAAAATCTAAAAGACATAGGTGTAGCTGTGTGGTAAGAAGCTTGCTTCCCAACCACATGGTTCTAGGTTCAGCCTCACTGCGTGGCATTTTGGGCAAGTGTCTTCTACCACAGCCTAAGGCCAACCAAAGCTTTGTGAGAGGATTTAGCTGATGAAAGCTGAAACAAGCCCATTGTGTGTGTGTGTGTGTGTGTGTGTGCACATTCACTACTGCTTAACAGCAAGTGTTGGAGTGTTTACATCCCTGTAACTTAATGATTTGGCAAAAAAGACCAATAGAATAAGTACCAGGCTTTAAAAAAAAAAGTATTAACGTTGATTCATTTGACTAAAAATTCTTCAAGACGGTGCCCCAGCATGGCCACAGTCTAATGACTGAAACAAGTAAAAATAAAAGAGCATTAAATATGAAGTATTTTACTGATTCACAATCACACAAAGTTCCAGATGTTGACCATGGTAAAACAACAACTCATTCTTTCATTTGTTTCAGTCATTTGACTCCAGCCATGCTGGAGCACCGCCTCGTTCACTACAGAGTAAAATAATTCCCTTGTTTCATGTCTATTGAGTTATTAGCCAAGAATTGGGGGAAATGTCACAGAGATTCATTGAAAAGTTGGTTGAAATGTCATCACAAATTATGAATAGAGCAAGTGAAACTATCAAAGCAAAACTAAAATATAGTTGTGATCTAGGTGCAGGCATGGCTGGGTGGTAAGAAGTTTGCTTCCCAACCACATGGTTCTGGGTTCAGTTCCACTGTATGGCACCTTGGGCAAGTGTCTTCTACTACAGCCTCAGACTGACCAAAGCCTTGTGAGTGGATTTAGTAGACGGAAACTGAAAGAAGCCTGTTGTGTATATGTATACATATATGTATGTTTGTTTATATGTTTGTGTGTGTATATGTTTGTGTGTCTGTGTTTGCCCCCCCTGACATCGCTTGACAACCGATGCTGGTGTATTTACATCCCTGTAACTTAGCGGTTTGGCAAAAGTGACCGATAGAAAAAGTACTAGGCTTAGAAAGACTAAGTCCTAGGGTCGATTTGCTCGACTTAAGGCAGTGCTACAGGATGGCCACAGTCAAATGACTGAAACAAGTAAAAGAGTAAAGAGAGAGAGAGAGAGAGAGAGAGTATGCAACAAAGATTTAATTGGTTGCTCTATCTACTTTATTCTATTTCATTTCTACTGTTCTTGGTCTTGGAGCCACAATGAAATATCGCAGGATAAATAAATGGAGAAAGAAATAAGAAGGAGAATTGCAAAAGAAGTTTGGAAACTGGAAAAATATTTTGCAAAATTTACCTATGAGGTTTTTATTTCCATGCTGACTACCTGGTAAGATCATTAATGATTTTTACCCTTTATTACAATGTGTGTGTGTGTGTGTGTGTGTATATATAGTCAGACAGACAGACAGACAAACAGAGTCCTTCTGCATTGGTTAGTCTGTGATTCTGATGCATCTCCTATGCATGTATTCTTCGTACTGTTTATAGTACAAGGAATTCTATTTCTCTTCTGTATATCGAATATTCCTGATTCCCCAATCTCTCTTCTTCCAGTCATCCATATTATTTATGTCTAACCCTACCTCACCCCACTCCACTTCACTCCACCTCAGATTCTGCATTATCCACAGTGTCCAGTCCTTCGGCTTACAAATGTTGAAGAAGAATGCCACCCTCACTATCCTCAACAGTTTTAAAGACAATTGGTACCATCCTTTCTTCCTGACCAAACTAATACATGTATTTCTCTAATTTCCACTTCCAGTAATGCAAAATTAAAACAAATTTAATCAAATTAGTGTAAACTGAACTGAGGTATGGCAGTCAATTAGAGAAATATTTGGTAAATCTCTGTGAGGAAAACATTCTAGAATCAAGTCAACTTGGTAATATACTTGAGTGTCTGACAAAACTAGTGATATAAATTCTAACATAAATTCTTCAATATTCAGCTAAAGCTGGAAGGTAGAATTATGTTACTATTATAATTCATACATTATAATTAATTTAAGCAACCAATTATTCATCCATTATAATTAATTTAAGCAACCAAGATTATTGAAATTATGTTGCAAGAATACATTGTTCTTTAAAATCCACTTTGCTATGATATCCAAGATATTTTTATGCCTGTAAGTTTGAAATATAGAAACAATGGAATTGGTGAAGTATTTATTAAATCACACAATTTAATGAAACGCTTAAATGAGTTTACTAAGCACATTGGCAAAAGTCAATGTTTCTTAGCCTCCAGTTGTAGCTAGCTTTACTTTGTATTGGACAGACTACTGAAGAACAAAAAAGGTGACAGAAGCGTATGAAATACTGGGAAAATCTGTTTATTTGGAAGGGTCGTTATGCCAATATACACAGACACTGATTCTATTTCACTTCTTCTTTTTATTATTTTATTATTATTAGTCAGTTGGTTAAACATTAAACCAATTAACTAATCAATTGTATGATTAATTGTTCTGTTAGTCAATCAATCATTCAACCTGCAAGGTTTGTTGAAGTCCTTTTATTGCCTTTCATGACCTCATCAATGACATGCACTCTCTACTCCCGGTCTGCTTCAGGTCTGTCTGCTGATTGTCTCCTAGTTTATGGGTTCTATATTTATATATGGATGTGAGAGAGAATGTATGTGCAAGAGGGAGGGAGAGAGAGAGAGAGAGAGACACTATAAGTGTGTGTGTGCAGATGTATATCTGTGTGGCACAGGGAATTCTGTGCACAGGTGTAACAAACTTCCTCAGACACAACAGAATATGTTTCAAGACATGTGTTCACATCAAGAAACTTGCAGACCAAATACAAAACTGAAATACTGAGAAACTGCTCCTGTTACTAAGTTAAAAGACTAAGTATATTATAGAACAGTTTTTGTTGGAATTCAAAATATCAAATTCTATCTTACTAACGAAAATATACTTAAACAAGACTGCAGGTTTCTGATAAAAATATACAAATACAGGTGATGAATACCTGTTAAAAACAGTTATGAATGAATTAATGCAATATAAAGAATTCAAATTTAACCAACCCTAAACAATGAATAATAATAATAATAATAATAATAATTATATGCGGCAAAATAAAACTGTAGTCTTCTACATGAAACAAAGATAAAAACCAAAAAAATAAATAAACAAATCAAATTTAATTTATGCCTTCTAGCTTCGTTAAAGTAGCTTTGTCAAGATGAGTAATTCATTGTAAACTACTAGGTTTCTTAACAGAGTACTAATTAAAACTTAGCAGGAAAGTCACTTTCAACAACTGTACAAGAATGTGACCCAGCAGTAGCAGCAGCAGCTAGATTGCTTGTTTCTTTCTTTCTTTTACTTTTTGTTTATTTATATATTTTTTCATCAGCAACTTCCAAGTCTCATTCTCTAAAAGGAAAAGTGAGTCGTTGGGGGAGTGAAATAAAAGTAAGCTAAAAATGGAAACTAAGAGGGATATATGGCATGAAATAACTAACAAGAGCAACACAGACTGCCTGGAACAATTAAAGCTATTTTCCACACAAGTCACAAATGAAAAGCAATAAGGTAGAAGAAGCAAAACGGCCGGAAAAAAGTAGAGAGAAAATATGCAGCTTAAAGAGTTAAACAGACCTAAGTGGTATTTCAGTGCATAAGACAGGGCAAATAAAGTAGGCAACAAATACTAATTACATATTTGACAGCCGTATGTAACTGTGTGCATATGTGTGAGTGTGTGTATGTCTGTGTGTGTGTGTCAGTGTGTCTCAAATGTGCCTGAAATAATTTGTGAAACAACACAGCAATATATATCATTTCGTATGAAAAAAATATTTTTTTTCCTCCACTTGAAGAACACAATAACATACAGGAAATTTTCTTTAAATTAGTCATTCCAATTTCCTCATCGAGTGATATATTCAAATATGTGAATATTTATAATAACAGCATGATTTTTAACAAGTTTTTTCCTTCCACTAATAACTACAAGGTAATGCTCTCCCACCCCGTCTTGTTTTGTAGAAATAAAAATGTAAAGTCGATTGCAATACAACTTGAACCTAACACAAACTACATGCTAGAACACACACATAGTCTGCCTTTTAATAATAATAATACTAATAATAATAGACTTTACTATAGGCACAAGGCCTGAAATTTGATGGGACAATGCTTGCCGATTACATCAACCCCAGAAAATCAATTGATACTTATTTTATTGACCCCAAAAAGTTGAAAGACAGAGTCGATCATGGTGGAATCTGAACTCAGAATGCAAAGCCAGGAGAAATGCCGCTAAGCACATTGTCCAAATCACTAACAATTCTGCCAGCTTGCTGTCATAATAATAATAATAATAATGGTTTCAAATTTTGGCACAAGGCCAGCAAGTTTGTGGGTTGGAGTAAGTCAATTACACCAACCCCTGTATTCAGCTGGTACTTATTTGAGTGATCATCAAAGGGATGAAAAACAAAGTTGACCTTGGTGGAATTTGAATTCAGAATGTAATGACGGATGATATGCTAAGCATTTTGCCTGGCATATTAACAATTCTGCTAGCTCGCTGCCTTTAATAATAATAATAATAATAATAATGCTTTCTACTAAAGGCACAAGATCTGAAATTTTGTGGGAGGGGACTAGTTGATTACAATGACTCCAGTGTTTCACTGGTACTTAATTTATTGACCCCCAAAAGGATGAAAGGCAAAGTGGACCTCGGCAGAATTTGAACGCAAAACATAAAGATGGAGAAAATGCCACTAAGCATTTAACCTAGAGTGCTAAGGATTCTGCCAGTACACTGCCTTAATAATAATAATAATAATAATAATAATAATAATAATAATAACAATAATAATAAATATGCCAACCCATTTGATTTTATGGTGGTGTCCTTGTATATAAATCACTTTATATACCCATCAGCATACCATATAACTATTTGTAGACAAGTGAAGTGATTATTTGTTACAGTTGTTTAAAAAATTCTCTCCTATTTTGACAAATCTTGCCTTCATTTTTTTAACAACAAAATTTTCAAGAACTAATATTCCGAAAAATAAAGTAGAAAATGTGGGGGGAAAAATTTTTGAAAATGAATAAATGAAACTAACTAAATTAAGAATTGTTTTTTTCAATATTCATTGTTATAACTAAAATTACGTAAAATTGATTAAATATTTCTCTTTTTTTTTTCCAAATGAAGAAAAAGTTAATCTATTAAAAATATAAATAAAAAGTTTGATACAAACAAAATGATTAAATATCTACACAGGATAATATGCAAACTAACACATTAGCAACAAATTGAAAAAGAAAGGAAAATGAAACAGTTTAAGAATTAAGAAGAATTCTACAAAGACATACTTCATGCCTTTTCCGAAGAGCTTCATTCTTTTTTCGAATTTCCTCCATTTTTTTAGTCAATAAAGCTTCTCGTTCCTCTTTGGTGAGTATGTCCAGAAAAAGTTCTTTGTCGGCATTCATGTGCTATATTGTAAAAAGAATGTGGGAAAAAAAAGAAACTAGTTAATGGACAGGTGAAATAATAAGCTCACCTTTGTAATCATTCAATCAACTATACCTTTTCTCTATTTAAAGTATCTGCATGCATGTCTGTCTAAGAGTTGGCATGTAGGTGAACAGAATGCTCACAGTAGTTAATGAAAGGAATGCGAATACATGTCTTGGCATACAAGTGGAAATTATGATTGCCAATACATTACAAAACATAGAAAATTACTTTGAATATTAATAAGAAGACACTTATGATATGATATAATTAAAAAAGGAAAAAAATATATATAAATAAATTGGATGGGTTGCATATCAAAAATATTTTTCATTAAAAAAAAAACCATCCTTTTCGATAAATGTCTTTAAAGTTTAAATATTCACTTAATTGTCTAAACAATAACTTAATTCAAATAATTACATAATTAACGAGGACAGCTTAACAGCAAATATTACATTTCATATTTTTAAAATGCCAACTTTTAAGAAGGTTAAAAAAAATTTCTTTACATTTTCAATTTTTAACTGGATGTAATTAACTACCTGCATGTTGATGTCATCAGGTGAAAGGTGACCAGAACGTAACACGTTCAGCTGATTTCCTAAAAGTATACATAAATCTATGTTGTCTTTTAAATATTTGTCTCTCATATCAGTGAAATTTGAGAAACTTTCAAACTAAGTTCAAATAATGGGAATAAATGTACTGTCAAGAAATAATACTCCGTAAATTCAATCAGACATAACACAGAAATCAGGATATGTCCAGGGGGTTGGTCATTCCAGAAGTATTTGAAAGACAATGAAAGATTAAAGAACATGAAGGGAGGAAGTACAAAAGAAGGAAGAGTGAACTGAAATCAAGAAAAAGTTAAGTCACAAGTTTCTTTACCTTGTCACAGGGGAAAGGTGCAAAAGATGGAACAGCTTTAGTCTTTCATTAGTACTAAGTGAGGTGATAGGGGTTGGTACACAATGTAGAGGCTCAAATTTGATATTTATTTTTTTGTTGTTTTTTTGTTTTGTTTTGTGCTTCTAAGCTCAAAATCCAGAATAAACTTGGAATGTTTCTCTTCATACAAGAACTAAATCATCAATAATATACTGTTAGTTGAATGGTTGGCTCAATCAATAATTGTCCACTACTTAAAAAATATTTTAGCATGAAATTTAATGAGAAACACAAGTTATCTCCCTTCAACACTGAAAGATTTGCCAATGATATTAAAAGATTAAATTGCTTTAAAAAAAAAAAAAGTGGATAGTTGTAAATAATTTAATGGCAAATAATTGAGTAAACTTCAATTTTTAATTAATTTATATGAGAGGATTAATTCATTTCAGAAGACTAAATTAACTACTTTATTATTAATACTTTCCAAATTAGAATATTAAGTTAGTTACAAATATATTTAAATTTAAATACAAATTCACCTTACATTATGGAGTAGAATAAATAATTAACTACGTCCAAAAATTTTAAATAATAGTGGAGTTATCTCCCATCTTAGCCCTTCCCAGGTTTTAACCCTTTGACAATCAGATTACTTACTGTCAAACGTAATGCTTATTTATTCAGTTTTGAATTAACCCTGTATTATCTTGCAGTTTTGAAAATTCAATGATGTGATTGTCTGTGTTTAGAATGACATTTTAGGGTAGATCTAAGAGACCAAATCTGACCAGTTTGAAAATAAACAAATAGAATATTTGGATCGGATATGGCTGGTTTAAATGCTGAAGAGCTAAAGACTTGTAAGGGAGTTTTTATATACTAAATGGTTGAATAATCTCAATTCAATATGTGTGTGACCCTACTATATTTGAATTAATGAGTCCAATAAATAATATTTGAAACTTGCATTTTCCTCATCAATTTAGATCCTTTGCTTAGATTATTTCTCTTTTATTTTTATAAAATTACCGTATTTGAAGGCATAAAAGATACACAGGCATATTAGATGCACCTCAGTAGCAGTAGTGCATATTCAGGGCTGCTTTAAATGCTGAAGAGCTAAAGACTTGTAAGGGAGTTTTTATATACTAAATGGTTGAATAATCTCATTTCAATATGTGTGAGACCCTACTATATTTGAATTAATGAGTCCAATAAATAATATTTGAAACTTGCATTTTTCTCATCAATTTAGATCCTTTGCTTAGATTATTTCTCTTTATTTTTATAAAATTACTGTATTTGAAGGCATAAAAGATACACAGGCATATTAGATGCACCTCAATTGCAGTAGTGCATATTCAGGCAAAATAGATTTTAGACAAAATTAACCCTTTAACATTTAAACTGGCCATGTCTGGTTTAATATCCTACTCATTTTATGTTGAAACATGCCAGATCTGGCATCTCACACCCACCCTACAATGTCATTCCAAAACCATACAATCATGCTATCGAAATCTACAAGTTACAAGATAATGAATGATTAATTGAAAAAATGTGAATAAAAAAAGTATTTCATTGGATAGAGTAATCTAAATACTAAAGGGTTAAAGCATCATCGTGGAGGCTTGTGGCTTAGTGGTTAGGGTGTCAGCATCATGATCGTAAGATTGTGGTTTCGATTCCTGGACCAGGCGACGCGTTGTGTTCTTGAGCAAAACACTCCATTTCATGTTGCTCCAGTTCACTCAACTGGCAAAAATGAGTAATGCTGCGATGGACTGGTGTCCTGTCCAGCTGGGGAATAGATATGCCATAGAAACCGGGAAACCGAGCCCATGAGCCTGGCTATGCTCTAAAAGGGAGCATTTATTTTTTATTTTAAAGCATCATCATCATCATTTAACATCTGTTTTCTAAGCTCACATGGGTTGGATGGTTTGATAGGAGCTGGCCAGCTAAAGCACTGCTCAGGCATCATGTCTGTTTTGGCATGGTCTCTACGGCTGGGTGCCCTTCCTAATGCCAGCCATTTTACAGAGTGTAGTGGGTACTTTTATACAGCACCAGCACAGATGCATTTACATAATACCGGTACAGCTGCTTTTTACATGGCACCAGCACCCACAATCCCACAAGATTAGGAATGCCCAGCCGGAAAAGGATGCAGACAACCATGTTTTTACTTAACTAGACATGTCTTCTCAAGCACAGCAAACCATCAGGAGTTTTAGTCCCCTGTGAGGCCCAAGCATGTAATATTTAAAGCAACTCTGCATACAGGAGCTAAGGTGACATTTTTTTTTTCAAGTGTCTTATATGTCATTAAATATAGTAGTTTTACATTCAAAGAACAGCCTAAGTAAAAATCCACTAACACTAAAATTTCAACCACTCCACAGCTAAAGTCAGAAAATATGCAATTTCAGTGCAGTTCAAGAAATTTAGCAACAGACCTGACCAAAATTAGGCAACAAAACCAAAGAGGAGCTTAATATGGAAAAGTTTGCCAATGTCACGAAGAGTGCAAAGGTATGTAACCAAGCAGTTAGGGCAGTGGTTCTCAACCAATTTTTACCTATGGACTCCTTTGATTACTATTTTATTCTGGTGGACCCCCATAGCCATCCAATGTTTAAAAACTAGTTTATACCTTTAGCACTTAAAGAGATATTTTACCTGTCTTATGCTTAAACTGGCCAGATCCAGCCCCTCACATCTACCCTACAATGGCACACTAAAAATAAACAATCACACTATCATAAGCTCAAGGCTGTGAGATAATACATGATTAATTCAAAACAATGTGAATAAACAAGTGTTACATTTGGCAGAATAACCTGAATGCTAAAGGGTTATTAGATACTTCTTTCAAAATTCCTATTTTGTTTTTCACACAGTAACTTGTGTAAACTTGCAATAGCAAATTTCTGAGAAAACATGTTTCAGTGTCCAGAAATATATCAAACTATGTAAAACATGGAGAAAGAAACCAAACCATTTCATGCAATAAATATTGGGTTGTCTGGAAAGTTCATGCCGATTTTAAAGGAAAGAAAAAGGTTAATAAATATTTGCCATTACATTTTCAATCAACCAAATATGAACCATTTTGTTGCACAATGCATCTCCATCTTTCCTTTAACTTGAAAATACCCACTTCCAAGAAATGAGGTGGTTTCATGGCAGAGAATTCATCAAGGTATCTTTTTACGTCATCCTAGGAATTGAAAATTTAACCATTAAGACTATTCTGCAGATACCTGAATAACTGGAAATCTGAAGGAGCAATATCTGGTGAATATGGAGGGCGGGGTAACACATCCCAGCTGGGCTGCAGCAATTTTTGTCTGGTTCCCAAAGCATCAAGTGCTGAAAATGAACTTTCTTATCTTCCAATTTAAAGGGTTACAGAATTAACACAGGTTATATGAACATAAACCTTCTATCACGAAAACATAGCTTAAACTGTGCTCTAAATGGAAGTGTAGTCAAATCCTATTTTATGGATTCAACCATGTTCTAAAATAAGTCGAAAGGTAAGCTACTATAAATCGGCATGAACTTTCCGGACAACCCAATACATCTGAATCAAAGTTTTGCCATGGACACTTAAAATAATACTGTGGATCCCCAATTTACTAATTTACTTGCATGGACCCTTTAAAAACCTTATTGGGACCCCATGAGATAATATGGATTCTGGCTGAGAACCACTGGGTTGGGGTGTCACACTCATGATTGTCAGATCATGGTTTCAATTCATGGACCAGGCAGTGCATTGTGTTCTTGAGCAAAATATTTGCTTTCACATTGCTCCAGATCACTCAGCTATAGATGAGCTCCAGTAATAGCCAGGAAGTTAACCTCATGACAAACCAGTGCCTGTTCAGGAGGTAGTGTTGTAATTTCAGTCTTTTATATGCCTTGAAAACCAGGTTAAACTTCAGCCTTATCATTCCTGAGGCTCATGATAAAAACAAAACAAGCAGGAAAAAAAAACCAAACAGTTAAACGTTGTTTTGTAATTGACTCCAGCCAAATATTGGTTTTGAATTTTGGCACAAGGCAGCAATTTCAGGGGAGTGGATAAGTTGATTATATCAACCCCAGTGTTCAACTGGTACTTATTTTACCAATCCCAAAAGAATGAAAGGCTAAGTGAATCTCAATGGAATTTGAACTCAGAACATAAGGACGGAGAAAATGCTAAGAATTCAGCGATCTAGCCACTTTACCCCAACCGAATTTTGTTTTCAAAGTTTGGCACAAGACCAGTAATTTCAGAGGAGTGGACAAGCTGATTACATCAACCCCAGTGTTCAACTGGTACTTAATTTACTGACCCAATAGGATGAAAAGTGAAGTCAATCTAAGCGGAATTTGAACTCAGAACTTAAGGTTAACAATTTTGTCAGCTTGTTGCTTTACCTTGGCCAAATATTGATAGCAATTTAGTAGTTCCAAGATAAAATTTTTACAGGGAATATTGTACAAATTTTATATTCTTTGAGAGAAAAGAATCACAGATGGTTAAATATCAGAAATATCTCAATTTCAATTTAAGAAACAAAACGTTTGGCAATATGATGATGATGATGTTCCTTTTCTCCAGCTCAGTCTTAGCAAAGCAGTTCTAAGATGAAAAGGCTATGACCATCCAGTCTTTTTAGGAAGAGCACTATAAAAAATACTGGCACACCATTGGTTACAATGACAAGGGTTTCAGTTGATCCAATCAACGCAATGGTCTGCTTGTGAAATTAATGTACAAGTGGCTGAGCACTCCACAGACATATGTATCCTTAGTGTAGCTCGTAGAACATGATACAGATTGTAGCATGGCTGGCCTTTTTGAATTACAGGTAAAACATTCTTGCTAGATGAGTGGATGGAAGTAACATGAAACGAGCACTCAGAGAATGCAAACCTGCCCCCAAGGCAACACCAATGTCCTCTCACTGATTAGCCTGAGATGATTTTTAAAATGAGAATATCTGGAATAAACTCAACTGCTCTCACAAACGAGAATACTAAAAATGAACCCAACCGCTCTCAAAAATAAATCAAAAAAAAAAAAACAGGTAAAATAATCCAGAATCCTTGTCTGGTACCGGATTGATCCTAAAATCTAATCAGTTCATGCCAGTCACAAGGCCAAACATCCCTGAAAGTTTCATCCAAATCCATCCAGCAGTTCTTGAGATATCTTGTCTACAGACAAAAAAACAAATATGACTAAAAACAATACCTCTGCCTTGCTAGAGGATACAATGTACTACTAGAATGAAACTCATGGCCTTATGACCATGAGCAGAATACCCTAACCACTAAGCCATATATGCCTTCACTAAGAAGAGCACTATAAGGTCCTCAGAAATACATTATTCAATGTGACCTCCCTTTTCTAATAAACAAGTTGTGATCTGAGAAAACTGCTATTTCTAAAAGATTGTGTGATCACACAGAAGCTCTTTCACTGGCTTGTCAAATAGATGGTAACTCTTGCAAGGATCAGCTGTCAAAATAACTCTAAGAAACAGAGAACTTGACTACATAGGGGCACAAATTTAACAACAGTAGAAAACATTGTACAAGTGCCTGGAAAAATCTAATTTTCTGATGAGATTGTTCTCTGATCTTGGCAGCATAAACAAGGTTTTTACTTTCCATTTTGGGTTGAATGGTAGACAGAAAAGGGTGAATCCAGATTGACGCATTCACACATTTGTAACAGCATCACCAACTGTGATATCACACTTATATTTGTTTATGAAACTAGTTGAAAGAATCTTAGTTTTGTCTGTATTGATCTTCAAGTTAATTATCAACATCATCATCATCATTTAATATCTACTTTTCCATGCAAGATGGAAAAGTCATACACACACAGCAGGCCTCTTTCAGTTTCCCCCATACCAAATTCACTCACAATGTTTTGGTCAGCTGGGGCCTAAAGAGAAGACACTTGTCCAAGGGCTGAATCGTGTAACTGAACCCAAGACTACATGATTAGGAAGCAAGCTTCTTAACCACACAGCCACATTTGTGCCTCATTTGCCTTAAAATATTTGCAAGCTCACTCAGAATGATATAATAATAATAATAATTGTGTACAGTGCTCAGGTGCACTACAACTCATCTAAAGTGTATATATAATCAGGTGTAGTTTCGACGGATTTCGGGAAGCATGAGGGCCTTAAAGGATGCAGTGTCATGGCAGTCAACAACTGATGCAGGCAGTTTATTCCACGCTTCAGCAACCCTGAGCGTGAAAAAATGTTTCCGAAAGTCATGGGAGCTGTGCTGTTTTCTGACTTTGTAGGCATGTCCACGTGTGTTAGACACATGGAGATCAAAAAGGTGTTCAGTGTTGTTGTTGGTGAGGTGGTTGATAACCTTGTGGGTGTTTACCAAGTCCGTCGCTAGACGCCGGAGCTTCAGTGAATCCATGCCCAGGGAAACAAGGCGCTCAGAATATGGTAGGTGTCTGATGGAGGGTATGCGTTTGGTTGCACGTCTCTGGACAGATTCCAGGAGGTCAATGTTCTGAGCAAGATAGGGATTCCAAACTGATGATGCGAATTCCAAGTGTGGTCGTACCATAGCTGTATACAGTTTTAAATAGATGGCTGGAGAGCGGCTAACAAAAGTCTTGCTGAGTGATGCCAAGACACCCTCGGCCTTCTTGACAATTTTAGAGATATGCTTTGTCCAACGCAAATCACTGCTGACAGTGATGCCTAGGTCACGCTCGCAAGAGGATTTCTTGATATCAGTGTTGTGGAGGGAGTATTTGGATGCAGGGTTTTTTCTCCCAAAATGCATGGTGGTGAACAACAGAGGAGAGGCTCAAGAGAACAATGAAGAAGGCCTGTGATAAATATATGTTGATATAGATGAACACCCTGGCTCTCACAGCAATCAATAAAACATTATCACAAAACTGAATAAGGTTCATTAAGGGGCACAACTTTATCAAATGACAAAATTTGACCTGATAAACATTACTCCCAGTTTGGCTGACTGAATAGCAAGCAGTTTCAGGGCTACATCAACTGCTTTTATGCTTTCTCTACACCAGCAGTTCACAACCAGGGTCCACATAAGATTTTGTTGTTTAAATTTACGGGCAAAAAATTGGTTATACATCTACAATGCACATGGCCAAGTGGTTCAGTTGTTACACTCGCAATTTCAAGATTGAAGTTTCAATTCTCAGTCAGGGTGATAGTTGTGTTCTTGAGCAAAAACACTTCATATCACATTGCTCCAGTTCATTCAACTGTAAATGAATAACACTGCAATGAAATGGCTTCCTATTTAGGGGGAATGTCGTGACCTCAGTCACTTACACACCAAGGAAACCAGGTAATCTGCCCTACAAATCCTAATGTCCAGGGGTTGATGATGATAATGACAATGAATATCTGATAGACAATGTTTATTTCAAATTTAAAAAAGGGAGTGATCTCAAGATCAGGGCTTAGCAGCATGATTCACCCAGTCCTGTCATTTCAACAGTCACTATCATAGTTATTTGAATGTTTTAAAAAAAGATGGGTGAATGTAGCAAGGATGGCACATATGAATGACGAAGTCACCTTGAGCATAATCCTATGAACCCGGAAATTTAAAACAGAGGGTTACCTACTTGCAAACAAATGTGGTAACATGTAACAATATTGACCGAGGTTACCATGGTCTTTTCCGTAGGCTTTTCTTCCCATGGATAAACCTTATCTGCTTCCCCCTTTACATCATGACACTGTGATACACGATCCCTATTGATCGTTTTTTTTTTTGTTTTGTTTCTTTTCCTTTTTTCTTTTTTCTGCTATCCCTTTTACGATCCCTTTTGATCGAAAACCTACCCCACCTTTATATTTTTTTCTCTCCCCCAAAAAGAAAAGCTCTACTTTGCAATCTGTCCCGCCTGTGTGACTAATAAAGAAACATATTTGATGGGGAAATAGATTGGTTCTTGAAGTGCATACACATGGTTTATTGTCAGAGAGTATAGCAGGGGTGATAACATTCTTTGAGAGACAAATATATATTGAGAACTTGTTAATGAATAAATGTCTGAGTGTGTACGTATATATATGCACGTGTGTGTGTGTGAGTGAAACACATACACATATGTAAACTTCCAGTTAAATTTATATAAGCCACTGTGGGCTACAGCTATTACAACTGCTTATTTGGCAGTCAAGAGTCAGACAACTAGAATACAACACAGCTAACGTGAGTTAAAGCAGCCACTCAGTGCTACTTATAGCAAACCTGGCATGCTGGAGTGGGTCAGGCTGGTCAAATAACCAGACACAATCCACCGTCCATTACCACCACTTCACCTGTGGTGTCTTTACTGGACTCTGCTCAGTTGCAAGCATTCTGTGTAGGTCACTGGTCTAAAGATAACTTAATATATATTTCTTTACTACCCACAAGGGGCTAAGCACAGAGGGGACAAACAAGGACAAACGGATTAAGTAGATTACATCGACTCCAGTGCGTAACTGGTACTTAATTTATCGACCCCGAAAGGATGAAAGGCAGAGTCAACCTCGGCGGAATTTGAACCCAGAACGTAATGGCAGACGAAATATGGCTACGCATTTCTCCCGGCGTGCTAACATTTCTGCCAGCTCGCCGCCTTCTAAAGATAACTTAATATATTGATACACTGTTTTCTACAAGAGAAACTTCGGAGTTATTTTTATTCCACCATTCTATGGATCCCTGTAAAATGGACATGGAGCTTGTCCTTCCTTCTCAGATTAAAAAAAATAATTTTTGAAAACATAAGTAAATTACAACAAAGCTTGAACTCTTTTGGACTTTCTAATTCTGGACCAGATATACTTAGACCTACATGATATACTTGATGATTTTATTCTGGTCACCCCACTTGATTCACCCAGTGGCCACATCTTTCTTCCAGTCATCAAATTACACAAATTTAAGCAGAATCATATCAGCCTCACACAGCTATTAACCCTTTTGTTACCAACCCGGCTGAAACTGGCTCCGGCTCTGAGTACAAACGTCTTGTTTTCATAAGTTTTGAATTAAAACCTTCCACCAAACCTTAGTCGCAATTTATGCTCCTAACACTTGTTTAATGGTAAACTAAGTTATTTTACTTAATTCTTTGTCATATTTAAAGTAATTGAAAGAAATACAGAGCATCTCAAAATAAATACAGTAACGAAAGGGTTAAGGGGTTTAATGCTTTTGATACCAATTCACCCAAAGCCAAGGTTATAATTCCATGGTACAAACTTCTTGTTTTAAAGTGATCTAAAGTAAAACCTTCCATCAAAATTCCATGTTAACCCTTTTTATATCATCCATCCTGAGACTGCCTGCAACAAATGTTTTGCTTTCAGACGTTCAGAATTAAAATCTTTCACCCAAATTTAGTCCATATTTTATGTTCCTAAGACTAGCTTAATAATAACAAAGTTGTTTTACTAAACTCTTCATTATATTTAAAGTTGATTGAAGTAAACACAGAATATCTCAACAGAAACATGGCAACAGAAGGGTTAATTTATGTTCCAAACTCCAGATTAATTAATGAGAAATAATCTACAGGTGCCTCTTATACCCAGTTTTTAAATGATTTAAGAGGTAAACTCGGTAGAAGAGGCATCAATTGTTATGTGCAAGAGGGAAGACCATGCTGGTTTGGTCATGTGATGCGTGTGGATGAGGGCAGCTGCAGAAAGAAGTGCCAAGCTCTAATTATAGAAGGTACCTATGGAAGAGGTAGACCTGAGAAGACATGGGACAAAGTAGTGAGAAAGGATCTTCAGACACTGGGCCTCACTGAAGGAATGACAAGGGACCGGTAGATGCGGCAATTTGCTGTACTTGATAAGTTGTGTCAAGTTAAGTAAAATTGCTGTCTTCTACACACAGAGATTTGTCCTTTCAAGTGCCAGTGTCGCGTAAAAAGCACCCATGCTGGTGCTGCGTTAATGCATCCATACTGGTACTACATAAATACGCCTGTGCCAGTGACACATGAAAAGCGCCCAGTACACTCTGTTAAGTGGATGGCATCAGGAAGGGCATCCAGCCGTAGAAACCATGCCACAACAGACAATTGGAGCCTGGACAGATTTGCTAGCCAGCTACATGTCTAACTGTTCAACCCATGCCAGCATGGAAAGCAAACATTAAATGGTGATGATGATGATTAGTTTCAAAATTAATTCAAACACAAGCAGTGTATTTCAATATAAACATAGTTTTGAAAGGAGCAAGAAAACTAAAAGTGAGCCCTGTTTATCCTCCCAACACTAAACAAAATAATTTACTGTTTAAACTGGCACTCCGTTGGCTAAGACAAGGGCTCCAGATGATCCAATCAACAGAACAGCCTGCTCATGAAATTAATGTGCAAGTGGCTGAGCACTCCACAGAGACATGTATTCTTAACATAGTTTTTTAGGAGATTCAGCATGACACAGAATGTGACAAGGTTAGCCCTTTGAAATACAGGTGCAACTAATTTTTGCCAGCTGAGTGGACTTGCTCAAGGATAGAACATGCTGCTGGCTATCAAACTCATGACCATGAGCCAAAATATCAGGTCATCCTATAAGTTCTGTCCGATTTTACCTTTTTCAAAATTGAATGAAATTTAATAGTATTTTAGAATGTCTAATGGAATTAAAAATTATTTTTATGCATTTGTGTACATTTAAACTAATTAAATATTATTTTATAGAATAATAGAATTAAAATTTCTTTGATTAAAACCTTTTCTAACATGGAAGTGTCCAAAGAGCATTTGAGGCACATAATGCTTTATGAGTACAAAAAAGGAAACTCTGCAGCCAAAGGAACTCGAAACATACACTCAGCTTATGGGAAAGAATGCTTGAATGAAAGAACTTGCAGAAGATGGTTTGCAAAATTCAGAAGTGGAGATTTCAGCCTTGAAGATGAAGATCAAATAGGACATCCAGTTGAGTTTGATGACAAGCTCCTTGAGGCATTGCTTGAAGAAAATCCGGCCTCATCAGTTGAAGAATTGCCAATAAAGCTTGGATCAAACCATACAACTGTTCATCGTCATCTTCAACAACTTCAAAAGGTTCCTAAACTTGGAAAATGGGTGCCTCATGAATTGTCTGAAAGCAACTGCAAATCCTGAGTTGACATCTGCTCTTCTCTCCATTCTCATGAACTCATTTCACCCTTTTTGGATAGACTTGTGACTAGTGATGAAAAATGGATCTTCTATCGAAATGTTAAATGTTGTAGACAGTGGCTTGGTGAAAGGAAAAAAGCTCAACCACAATCGAGAAAAGAACTTCATGGAAAAAAGGCTCTCTCTATCTGGTGGGATTGCAAAGGAGTAATTCACTTTGAATTGTTACCATCTAATGCAGCAATCAATGCTCAAGTCTGCTGTCAGCAATTAGAGCGTTTGAACCAAGCTTTGAAGAAAAAGTGACCCGCTTTAGTGAATCAAAAAGGAGTTATGTTTCATCAGGACAATGTGCGATCCCACACTGCAAAGATCACATCACAGAAGATCGAAGAGCTAGGTTATAAAAAATTCCTCATCCACCTTATTCTCCTAGCCTTGCTCCTTCAGACTACCATTTGTTTCATAGTTTACAGAATCATTTGGGGGACATAACTTTCTCAGGCCAAGAGGAGGTAAAAACCGACATTTCAGAGTTCTTCGCTTTGAAACCAAAAGAGTTTTACATTGATGGGGTTAAAAAGCTTGTAAATAGATGGAAGGAAGTAATAGATGATCAAGGAAAGTACATTGATGATTAAATTTGAATTAAATATAACATTTGATCACTTGTTTTCTTTATTCAAAATTCGGACAGAACTTATGGGATGACCTGACCTGATATTCTAACCACTAAATCAGAAATAAAAAGACATTAAAAAGACGAAATTTTTTTTATTCTCCTAATGATCTCCATATAGTTTGAAAATCTTGTTATACTTAACCCCTTTTCATACCAACCTATTCAAGACCATCCTTGGTTCTATGGTATGAATTTCATGATTTAAAGTGATCTGAAGTAAAACTTTTGCTCAAAATTTCAGCTTAATCTATGTTCCAAACATTAGCTTAGTACTGACAATGTGAAATAACTAAATTTTACATTATTTTCAAAATTATTGAAATAGTGGCAGTGCTTTTAAATAGAAATATGGTTACAAAAGGATTAACATTACCTGACTTGCCATGGTTCCTTATTTTGTAGAAAGGTCCTTTAAGCAGATGGCCAATAAATCTATGGTGGTTTATATAGCAGACTCAGTGTTTACCTGCAATAAACAATAGAAAATATTTTGATTTACAGAATACTTTCAGAAAATAACTACACAAATAGGCACAAGTGCAGCTGTGTGTTAAGAAACTGGCTTCCCAACCACATGGCACCTTGGGCAAGTTTTTCAACTATAGCCTCATGCAGACCAAAGCCTTGTGAGTGTATTCGGTAAACAGAAACTGAAAGAAGCCATTGTGTGTGTGTCCCTCCCACCACCACTACCACTACTTGACAACCAGTGTTGACATGTTTACATCCCTGTAACTTAGCGGTTCGACCAACAGAATAAGCACCAGGCTTACAAAAATGAGTACTGGGGTCAAATCGTTCGATTAAAAAACAATTTCTTCAAGGCAGTGCCCCAGAATGGCCATAGTCTGACTGAAAAAAGCAAAAGATAAAAGATAAAATAATTACTAGTATATTGGCATTAAGTTGGTAATAATATATATGTACTGACATTTTAGATTATTTAGGTCTGTCATTGTTGGTTCCTACTATATTTGATGGCATAAAAGTGAGGCACAAGTAGATTAGACACATCTCATTTTCAACAGCACACATTGAGGAAAAATAGTTTTTAGTACATTAAAGCATGTAATATTTAAAGCAATCAAGCAGAATATTACAAAACATTATTTAAACATTAATAAGATTTTAAGCAAATATTGTTATGGAATCAAACTAGATAGAAAAGAACTGTCTGGACTAAAATTAGCCTACTGTAGCGAGTGTCAGGACAAAATTAGCTTGGAGGAGACCCAACTTCATATATATAGGACCTGGGGTGATTTTTAGACATTTTTTTTTAGGAAAAAAAAAGTGCATCAATGCCTTGAAATACAGTAATTCTCAAATAATATTCTGATATGTGTAAAATTTTAGCAGAGGGAAAGATTATAGATATCAATTTAAAATGCAATGCTAAGAATACTTCTTTCAATAATTTATGTAACAAGGCATAAAGAGGCATAGGCATGGCTATGTGGTTAAGCTGGCTTCCCAACCATGTGGTTGAGGATTCAGTCCCACTGCATGGCACTTTGGGTAACTAACTTCTAGTATAGCCCTGATCAAAGCCTTGTGTGTAAATCTGGTAGATGGAAACTGAAAGACGCATGTCATATATATATATATATATATATATATATATACACACACACACATCATCATTATTGTTTAATGTTTGTTTTCCATACTGGCATGGGTTGGGTGGTTTGACCAGAACTGGCAAGCCAGAGAGCAGCCCCAGCATTCTGTTTTGGTAAGGTTTCTATGGCTGAATGCCAGCCACTTTACAGAGTGTACAGGGTGCTTTTTACGTGGCACCAGCACAGGTGCTTTTTATGTGGTCCCGACACAGGTGCTTTTTACATGACACCTGCACAGGTCTTTTTCACGTGGCACCCATACAAGTGCTTTTCACACACACACACACACACACACACACACACGTATATATCATCTGGTCATAGAAGACCTGCCTCAACAAATTCTATCTGACTCATGCAAGCATGGAAAAGTGGACATTAAATGATAATGAAGATAATGAACAAAGAAGAACAATTCTCATGAATAAGAGTTGGGTGGTTCTCTTTTACTCTTTTACTTGTTTCAGTCATTTGACTGTGGCCATGCTGGAGCACCGCCTTTAGTCGAGCAAATCAACCCCAGGACTTATTCTTCGGAAGCCTAGTATTTATTCTATCGGTCTCTTTTGCCGAACCACTAAGTTACGGGGGCATAAACACACCAGCATCGGTTGTCAAGTGATGTTGGGGGGACAAACACAGACACACAAACACACATGCATACATATATATATACATATATACAACAGGCTTCTTTCAGTTTCCGTCTACCAAATCCACTCACAAGGCTTTGGTCAGCCTGAGGCTATAGCAGAAGACACTTGCCCAAGGTGCCATGCAGTGCGACTGAACCCGGAACCATGTGGTTGGTAAGCAAGCTACTTACCAGACAGCCACTCCTGTGCCTGTGAAATAAAATACTTACGTTATGGATAATTGCCAAAAAAATGTTGCAAAGGATGTGGGGCCAAGGTAGTTTAAAAAGATGTAATTTTCTACAGACAGATGACAGAGAAAAGTATTCTGTTCTCAGATCTGGGAAGCAAGATACAGTTTGCTGACTATGGAGGAAAAAAAAGACATGTAGGAGGTGTTCATAAGAACAAGAACTACTGAAGAAATTTTTGACTACACAGAAAGGGAACTACAGCATGATGTTTGTTGTTTTGATTCCCCACCACCTTCTGCTAGTTAATCTACCTCCATTTTTTTTTTCTTTGTTCCCTTGGTGAGATAGTTATAGGGTAGGGGTTCCCAATAATTTTATCTTTTATATTTTTAATGTTTTTTTTTGTTTTTCTTCCTGTAAAAATATGTTGTTCATAAGAACAAAGTCTACTAATTTTTTTCTACTCTAGGCACAAATTTTGGGGGAGGGGGCCAGTTGATTAGATCGACCCCAGTACGCAACTGGTACTTAATTTATCGACCTCGGCGAAATTTGATCGCAGAATGTAAAGACAGACAAAATACCTATTTCTTTACTACCCACAAGGGGCTAAACACAGAGAGGACAAACAAGGATAGACAAACGGATTAAGTTGATTATATGGACCCCAGTGCGTAACTGGTACTTATTTAATCGACCCCAAAAGGATGAAAGGCAAAGTTGACTTCGGCGGAATTTGAACTCAGAACGTAGTGGCAGATGAAATACCGTTAAGCATTTCGCCTGGTGTGTAAATGCAACCAAGAAAGGAAAAAACAAACAAAAAAAGAAAGAAAACACAAAACGACAGCTAGTTAAATACTTTGATGATGAATATAGTAATGTACAGTCACATCTAACATGTTTGTATACTGCACAAGTTGTCTCAAGAGAAGAAATTCTCCTTACAGACAATATGAGTGTAAACATACCATTAGGCCATGGATGACTATTATCTCTAAGGAGAACTTCTCTTGAGACAACTTGTACAACATATTGTATTGTCTTTCCATATCTGAATGTGGGTGAACATATTACAATAATGATTGTACATAATTATATTTCATTCAGCATTGCTTAGTGCACTTCTAATTAATTAAGATGAAGAATTTTGTCAGTCAGTTTTATCTTGAGTATGATTGAACATGTTTGGAAGTGAGAAAAAAACTCATTCAATGTCTGTCAGACACCATACTTCAATTCATCATACTACATTTACAATTCAAACCACACCTGAGTTAACTTAGTCTTTTATAACTGAGAACAATAAAATGAACACCAAAATAACTCTAGGATCAATTCAATCAACTTATAACCCCCCTTTGCTTATAGCCAATTGGCATTATGCCTGGTGAAAGAGTGGGGGGTGGAATCAATAATTCAGCAACTGAAGTAAATAAATCATTCCATACTGAGGAGAAATATGCCAAAGACTTGCTAGTATATTGGTTAAATCAGGAGCTGATCAAGACTAAATGATTTTGTGTCTCTCCTCCATGTACATCTCGTCTCAACGTACAAGGTTGTCGTCATTCAAGGAGAGGTCATCTGGAACAGTTAGATCTAATATTGTAGGCTGACAACAGGTAAATTATTCATGAAACAGAGGAAATATGATACAGCTTGTTTCTTTCCGAGAATTAAATAATGATTGACTTTCACTGCTGCTTTGATAATTATTAGGAGGTAATCAAACCCCATAGCCTGCTTAGACAGAAGCATATGCAATTAAATAAATCATCTTTTTCACATTTATATAGTAAATCTCCAATTTAAGGCTACATTTTGGTCAGAGTTTGCAAATATACAACCCAAACCATTACATACAAGATTAACTATCTTCCAACACACTCCACCCACTATAGCTACCTCTATGTACCTGTACATCTCCCACCTCACCACTCCTATATCTTGCACATCATTCCCCTACTTCCTTGTCTCTCCCACCTTATCCCCACCTCATTCTGCTATTTCCCATCAACTGCAGCTCCACTTTTGTTCATCACTCGCCACCCCCCACCCCCAACCCCAACTATCTCCAACTATCTATCTCTCTCCTCTCATAATCTTATGGAACCCCACCACCACCATCACCACAAATCCACTGTCTGTATCCTCTTTTATACTCACCTTCTTGTACCTTGACAATTTGCTCTGGCACCCCAACACTACCATCTTATCTTCACAGTTACCCCTACTCAACCATATAAAATGTGGGGTAGCTGCGTGGCACCTCTATTTGTCTCTCTATCATATCTTAACCTTTCAACACCTGGCATAAAACCACACCCGTCTCCCAAATACCCACCACCACGACTAGTTAGTCAAAGAGGCTTTTTCTTTTTCCTTCTTCTGTCTCACAAGTAACCTGGTAACCTCACTAGTGCTGACGGTACAAGTAAAGCACCTAGTAAACATAAAATAGTGATTTGGTAATTTTTTTTTATGATAAAAGAACAAATAACTTCTATTTTTGAAGTAATTTTTTGAATATTTTGTTTGATGGTAATTTAAAAAGTAAAAGAACAGGTTCCTCACAAAATATCTCAGAAATGATGATGACAATGATAAAAATAATAATAAAAAGAAATGGAGAAATTTTCAAAATACTGAGACCTGGAAATAGAGGTGACTTGAATGTGGAGTCTAAAAACTGAAACAATTCTTATCATAATAGGCACATTAGGTATGATAAAAGAAATAAATAACAAAAACACCAAGACTAACAAATATATATTACAGAAAATAACACTACTAGGCACCGCACACATCCTACGTAAAACACTTTCAATACAATAACAATAAGAGCATCATAACAAACCACAGCACATAACCAAGGCACACAGAGATGTGCTTGGTAGTGCGATGAAAGCATGTGATAAAAATAAGACTACTGAATGATAATAATAATAATATTATAGGCACAAGGCCTGAAATTTTGGGGGAGGAGACTCGTTGATTACATCAACCCCAGTACTCAACTGGTACTTAATTTATCAACCCAAAAGGATGAAAGGCAAAGTCAACCTTGGTAGAATTTCAACTCAGAATGTAAAGTGAGGCAAAATGCCGCTAAGCATTTCGTCCAGCATGCTAACGATTTTGCCAGCTCACCGCCTTAATAATAAAAATAATAATGATAATCCTTTCTACTATAGGCACAAGACCTGGAATTTGGGGGAGGGGGGCTAATCAATTATTCAACTGGTACTTATTTTATCGACCCCGAAAAGATGAAAGGCAAAGTCAACCTCACTGGAATTTGAATTCATAACGTAACAACAGACAAAATACTGATAAGCATTTCACCTGCCATGCTTACAATTCTACCAGCTTGCCGTCTTATTAATAATAGTAATGGTTTCAAATTTTGGCCCAAGATCAGCAATTTCAGTAGGAAGGGGTAGGTTGACACCTTTTTCCACTAGTGGGGGAATGCAGGACAGTCCAGTTAAAATTCTGATTGTTCAGCTCAATAAACAAAGTCAATCTGAATTTTATTGCAGGTCATATTGCAATCTTCTTATTGTATATTTTACCTTCATGAGGAGTTACATCAATGTTAATAATAATAATAATTAATTTGTTTATTGGCCACAAGGGCTGACAAAAATTAATTAAAACATAAGGGGACAAAACACAGAATGAAAGTTACAAAGGGTTTTGTCCAAATGCAAAAAACCGTGTAAAAATTCCAGAGATAACAACGAAAATATAACAATTGAAATTCGCAATAGGGGGAGGCGCTTCGAAAGGTTACTCATGGAAAAACCCATAAAAGCCATGGGAGCCTGGTCAAAAGTGGGGTAGAGAGCCCCTTTCTCCTTTTATAATACCTTTTTATACTACAGGTGTATCCTCAGAATTGGTCCATTTATACTGGCCATTCTTGCGACATTTACCCACCTTTCAGTAAACTTTGCTATCAGACAGCACTTCCAATAATAATAATAATTCTTTCTACTATAGGCACAAGGCCTGAATGTAAAGTCGACCTTGGTGGAATTTGAACGTGATGACAGATGAAATGGCACTAAGCATTTTGCTTGGTGCGGTAACAATTCTATCAGCTCACGGCCTTAAATAACAATGATAATAATTTTAAATTTGGGCACAAGGCCAGCAATTTGGAGTGGAGATAAGAAATTGATTACATCGACCCTTCCTTCCCAGTGCTCACTAGTACCCACTTCATTGACTCCAAAAGGATGAAAGGAAAAAGTCAACCCTGATATGGTAATGATTCTGCCAGCTCACCACCTTAATAATAACCCTTTCTACTATAGGTGCTCCTGTGTACATACAGGTATGTTACATGACAGTGAAATATGAGCTTTGATCACAGAGGACTTGCAAAGGCTTGAAAGAAATGAAGCTGACATGCTCAGCTGGACGGGTGATGTCTGAACACAAAAGAGGTGCAGTGGTATCAAAAGGTTAATGGAGAATATAGTCTTTGTGTATGGCAAATGTGCAGGTACAACAAGCACTAAAAATAGGCAGACAATATGCTCCCTCAATTCCTCAGGTGGATCATTAGAAGTAGCAGACAACTTCTGTTACCTAGGGGACCAAGTTAGCAGTAGGGGAAGGAGTTCTGAAAGTGTAATTGCTAGGATACAAACAGGCTGGGCAAAGTCCAGAGAGCTTTTACCTTTGTTGGTAACTAAGGGCCTCTCCCTTAGAGTAAAAGGCAGATTGTATGATGCTTGTGTACATAGAGCTATCTTACATGGCAGTGAAGCATAGGTTTTGACTACAGAGGACTTGCAAAGGCTTGAAAGAAATGAAGCTAGCATGCTCCACTGGATGACTAATGTCAGCATGCAAGCATGACAGAATGTAAAATGATTTAAGAAGAAAACTGGGCATAAGGGGCATCAGATTTTGTGTGCTGGTTTCGTCATGTGATGCGCATGGATGAGGACAGCTGCATAAAGAAGTACCAAGCCCTAGTTGTCTAGTTGTGGAGGGTACCTGTGGAAGGAGTAGACCCAGGGAGAAAGGATCTTTGGACACTGGGCCTCACTGAGGTAATGAAAAGGGACCAGAAGATGTGATGATTTGCTGTACTTGATAAGACATGTCAAGCTAAGTAAAATTGTCGTCTTCCACACATAGAAGCTTTTCCTTTCAGGTGCCAGTGCTGCATTAACGCACCCATGCCAGTGTTGTGTAAATGCACCTGTGACACTGCGTAAATGCATAAATGCACCGTAAAAAGCACCCAGCACACACAATTAAGTGGTGGGCATTAGGAAGAGTATCTAGCGGTAGAAACCATACTGCAACAGACAGTTGGAGTCCAGACAGTTCCCTGCTAGCCAGCTCCATGTCAAACCATCCAACCTGTGCCAGTATGGAGACCAGGCATTAAACAATACTGATGATGGTGATGATGATATGCAAAGCCTGCAATTTTTCCTAGGGGGCCTAGGGGGCTTGACTGGTACTTATTTTATCAATCCTGAAGATGATGAGAAGCAAAGTCAACCTTGGTAGAATCTAAACTCATCACCATAATAATAATCTTTTCTACTAAAGGCACAAGGCCTGAAATTTGGGGTGGAGGGGACTAGTTGATTACATCAACCCCAGTGTTTCACTGGTACTTAATTTATTGACCCTGAAAGGATGAAAAGCAAAGACAACCTCGATAGTAATAATAATAATCTTTTCTACTGTAGGTACAAGGCCTGAAATTTGGGGGATGGAGGGGTGGTCGGTTATATTGATCCCAGGGCTCAACTGGTACTTGTTTCATCGACCCTGAAAGGATGAAAGGTAAAGTCAACCTGGGTGGAATTTGAACTCAGATCATAAGGACGGACAAAATGCAGCTAAGCACTTTCATGATGATGATGATGATGATAAAAACATGGGACTGATTCTAAGTCAAAGGTTACTGAAAACAACAGGAACCTATTCCTGTTCCAATATTCCTAACTGAATGAAACTAGATTTGTAGATGTTTTTAAATAGCAATGCCTGTGTATAAACATAATTAATTGAATATAATTAGGCGTACACTCATCTTTCATGTTCCATTTTGTGTTATACATTAATGGGGATGATGGAACAACTGCCTGAGATGAAAATATGCTTTCACTAACAGAGAGAGAGAGACGCAGGGGTAGGAGGGGAGGAGAAAGGGGGACAAAAAGAAACAAAACATACAATGCAATAACCCTTTTGCTCAAAAACAAACATATTTGACATGCAATGAATCAGAAGAAAAAAAAACATGTTTAATTGAGATTCATAACTAATAAACTGAAACAGCAGCAAGGTCTTTCATCTCCTCCCTCTGCCACTCGCCTTATACTTTAACAATAACTACTCATTATCTGTTGCAGTGAACTTTTCAGAGCACTACACTAACAGCATGCTGTATTGCTATTTAAAGCAGTCTGAGATGATAAGCCACGGTGTGTGTTGACTCATTTTTTTTTTTTTTCCACATTTTATTTCATTATTTTTTTATTTTATTTTTTATCAGTTTCAATTGCTGAGACCATGCCAATAGCATACATAATGGCTCCACTACTACTAGTAGTCGTAGTCATTCCTCAAAATACTACTACTACTACTACTACTACTCTACTGAGGATTTTTATCAGTCAGTGTAAAAAGATAGAATATTCAAGATGTTCCAGTTGAAACCAAGGGAGAAACTCAATCTCTGTTATAGTAATAATCTACTTCTTTAGAAGGGGATTAAGAGCTGATTAGAATCAAATTCATTCAATAAAAAACTGGCTTTGCTACTTTCTCTAATGTATAAACAGTCTTACTGTTCACTTCCTAAGGTTTACAAGATGTTATAAAAATATATCTGGCTTTATAGAAGAGATAAAAAGATTCTTTAGTAAATAAACAAAGTACACAAAATTATTTCATCATTTATCTTTAAACTTGTTTCAATTATTAGACAGCAGCCGTACTGAGACACCGCCTTGAGGGAGCATTAGTTGAATGAGTCTATCCAAGTACTGATTATTTTTTTCTTTTGTAAAAGCCTAGTGTGGTATCTTTTGCTGAACTAAGTTAAGGAAATAAAAACACAAACCAAACATAGGTTGTCAAGCAGCAGCAGGGAAGGGGTAAGAAACAAACAGATGCAAAGACACACATATATATATATATATATATATATATATATATATATATATATATATATATATATATTATATATATATATATATAAAATCATCATCTTTAACGTCCGCTTTCCATGCTAGCATGGGTTGGACGATTTGATTGAGGACTGGCGAACCAGATGGCTGCACCAGGCTCCAATCTGATCTGGCAGAGTTTCTACAGCTGGATGCCCTTCCTAACGCCAACCACTCTGAAAATGTAGTGGGTGCTTTTATGTGCCACTGGCACGAGGGCTAATCAGGCAGTACTGGCAACGGCCACGCTCAAGTGGTGTTTTTTACGTGCCACCTGCACAGGAGCCAGTCCAGCGGTACTGGCAATGACCTCGCTCGAATGTTTTTCATGTGCCCCTGGCACAAATGCTAGTGAGGTGACGTTGGTAACGATCCTGTTTGAATGGTGCTTTTTATGTGCCACCGGCATGGAAGCCAGATGAAAATGAGAGGCTAATTTTAAGATAAGGCAAAAGCAATATCTGAATTAGCTAAAAGACTTAAAGTTGAGTTTTGTATAGAGGAGGCCATTTATTTGGAATATTTAGGTTATTCTGTGTTAAAAATACTAGGTGGGTTTTTCTCTATGCAGCATGTCCATTTTCCCCAGCTAAAGTATTTAAAAAGTTTTCTAATATTGTCTCACAACACCTATGAATACAAAGGCACTTATATTGAAACTGGAATACGTACACAGAGTATGGAATATAATACACAGAGTATAACTATTTATAGCTGGGATTCATTACGACACACAAAACAAAGTGTATTTTTTCTCTTGATACAACTTCTAAACCAGACCACCTTGGAAAATTTGATATATTAACATCCTAGTTCTCTTGCTTTTCAATATGAACATGTACAGAGCTATAGAAAATGTCAACATGGTAAAGTTTAAATAACAGAATGTAAATAACAAGTTTCAATGACAAAGAACATAAAAATCAGAGCCATCTAGAAGTGGCCTTGGAACGGCCTGGAAATTAAGCAGGAATGTAGGGTACAGGAATTCAGTACTGAATATTCAGGATAGGGAGTACACAGAGTCAATGGTAGGCAACACAGGAGAAGTACCGAGCTAAAAGTAAGCCACTGAATTTTAACATTCAACAGTCTGGAGAAATCCTTCAACAGGGTCCCTTGTTCTGTGACCTGGTGATTGGTGAGGAAGCTAGAAGTAGATTAATAACTTGTGAGAACCATACAGGCTGTGTACATGTGGGGTGTGTTTGTGTACATCTGGCACTCACTTGTTAAAATGTCATGATATTCATACAGTGTTTTGCTGGCATTTCTCCAGTCAACAGATCACCTGCCTTAGTGACTCCCATCCACCCATGAATAATGTGGGGCAGCCAGGTATCTCCTCTGTAACAAGACACCTGGAATGTTCCCTTCACCATACTTCAGCCCCTAAACGCCTGACATAAAACCACTCCCTCACACACACAAACAGACAGACATAGTCAAGAGCGATTTTTCTTGTTCTTTTCCTGTCTTGCAAGTCATCTGGCAATCTCAATAGTGCCAGTGGTATGAAAAAAGTTACCAATATAAACTGGAATATGTTTAGCATTATGAAAGATATCCAGCCATAGAAACCATGCCAAAGCTGACTCTGGAACTCAATGCAGCCCTGTGGCTTACTGAAACCTGTCAAACCATCCAACCCATGCCCGCATGGAAAACAGATGTTAAATGATGATGATGATGACTTTGAACTTCTCAACATCTTTAATAGAGGGAGAGGAGGTTTTTGTTTACTCTTATTGTGTGTGGGTTGTCATCTTTACTATTGTTTATGGCTGACAGAAAAGAAATGGAATGTGATGAAAGGACATTGCTGAGGTTGGCTGAGTCCAACTTGAAAATGAAAGAGATGACAGGAGTTGTGTAAGACACACTGGATGGATTGAGGTGGGAGGATGCAAAGCAAATGAAATATCTCACCAGAATAATAATATGGCAACACACTGTGACCAGGGGAATAATGAGACTGAAGAGGAAGAATGTATAACAAATACAAGGGTGGAAAACTAATTATATGATTAGCATTGGAGACAGCTGATTTAAGAAATCTAGTGTGGGACATATTGTGGAGAATGAAGAAAGATTTCTCCTGAGACTAATGTACAATTGTGCTTCCCTCCCCAGTCAACCTTAATTGGTGGGGCTACAAGGATATTACTGTCATCAGAGAGGCAGCTATTCATTGTTGCAGTATATCCTGTCAGAATAACCCAGTTCTGAACATCCTTGATGCTGCACTAAAACAGTAATGCACCTAAAGTATGTCAGCACCAAGGTGCATCTTGCTGTTTTGCACAAAGAAGGGGAGAAAAAAACGATGTATAAACAAAATAAGCTAAAATAAACCAAGATTCAGATTTCTAAATGATGCAATAGACTCGGAAGTGCATACAGAACCAGAGAAAGCACTTGTTTCCCAAGCTACATGGCTATGACAAAGTGACATCTAACCTGGTCCAAGTTGACAAAAATGTTCTAATCATTGAGTTAAAAGTACTTCAGGAAGATAATATGGTTGGGTAGATGAAGGGAATTGTCAAAAGTATGGAAGTAGGCAGTGTGGTTAAAGGAATTGTCTGTGGTTTGAGAATATGAGTATACAATATTTCAAATAAAGATAAGCTGTTGTGGTTCAGTAAGGATTTGAGAAGGATAATAGTGATTAGTGAACTGCCGAGAGTGCATCACTTTGGATATGGCAGACAAATATAAAAGAAAGCCTAATGCAAAAGAGCAAAGAACAAAATGGGTGCTGTGTAGTTTGAGTGGTTACAATTACTTCAATGGCTTGGTGTGGTAACTGCATGGATGACTGAGAGGCAAGAGAAACATGCTTAAGATGCGGGATAGAAAAAGAAACTCGAATATTTCCTGGTACTATCAATGCAGCTCAGAACTGCCAGAGGGAACGACAGCTGGGAAGTGTGGAACACTGTGGTGATCTCTGGTCAATAGCTTATGAAGGGATTGTTCTGTAGTGTGGACCATCTTTTTTCTTTTATTAGTTTGTCTTTGCAATCACTCTGGTACACCATCTTGAAGTTAACCCTTTAGCATTCAGATTACTCAGTCAAGTATAATGTCTATTTATCCACATTCTTTTGAATTGTGCATTAACCTTGCAGCTTTGAGATTTCAATGATGTGATTGGTTATTTTTTTAATGACAATGTGGAGTAGGTGTGAGAGGCTAAATCTGATCAGTTTGGACATAAAACTGGTAGAATACTTAGGCCGGACAAGGCTGGTTTAAATATTAAAGAGTTAAACAAATTGAAGTCAATACTTATTCTACTGGTCTCTTTGATCAAATTGCTAAGTTATGGGGACATGAATAAACCAATACTTGTCAAGAGAGGCAAACAAATAAACACACACATACACAATAGGCTTCCACATAGTTTCTGTCAATCAAATTCACAAGGCATTGGTCACTCCAGCGCTACAGTATAAGACACTAGCCCAAAATGCCATGCAGTGGGATAGAATCAGAAACCGTGTGGATGCACATAGCCATACCTGTACTTTAAATGAAGTATAGAGAATAACAATAAGTATCAAACTCATTTGTCAAATATTACAAATGACCTGATGACTGACCCTTATACCACTGATGCTTAAAAATACATCCATACTACTACAAAATAAAACAAATCTTAATATAACTTTTTATAAATTTTAATATGGAAGTGTTAGAGACAGGAAGGACATCTCACTTGTAAAACAATGCCTCAACAAGTTTGTCTAACCCAGTGGTTCCCAAATTTCTTCAGGCTGCTGCCTCCTTTCCCACCAGATCTTTCTCCTACCCCAAGAGAGCAGGACCACTCACTTTGGGAACCACCAGTCTAACCCATGCTAGCATAGAAAAATAGACATAATAATTCTAATTATGTAATACGGTCAGTAATTTTGAAGTGGGAGGGCAAGTAGATTACATTAACCCCAGTACTCGATTTGTATTTTATTTTATTGACCCTCGAAAGGATGAAGAGCAAGGTTGACCTTGGTGGAGTTTGAAATCTGAATATAAAGAGCCAGAAGAAATGCAGCTAAGCATTTTGTCCAGTGCTCTAACAATTCTGACAGCATGCCATATAAGGACATAATAGTCAATGAAATAACAAAAAAAAAACAAAAAAAACATGAATTTTGAATATCTGTCAAAACTAACATGATGCAATTTCACAATCTTACATGAAGTCACTTGCCAAACAGGTAAAACTCTGAAAGAAGTGAGGTATGTGAGAAATTTAGATAAAGAAACCAACACTCATATATGAGAAATGATGCCTGCCTTTGGATAGGTAGAATTCCAGCAAAATAGACACATATTTGATAATCATCCTCCTCCTCATCATCATGATTCACCATCCACTTTTTCATGCTTGCATGAGTCAGAGGGAATACATTGAGGCAGATTTCCTATGGCCAAATGGCCTTCTTATTGCCAACCTTCATCTGTTTCCAAGCAAGACTAGAAACAAATAACATCATTTGTATGACAGCAATGGTCATTTATAACCATCATGTGATGTCAAGACAAGGGTACACCCCACTCTCAGCACACACACACTTACATGAAGAGCTTCATTCAGTTTTCATTTACCATATCCACTAACAGGGCTCTGGTCAGCCTAGGCCAATAGTAAAAGACATTTGCTCAAGATGCCACACAGTGGGACTCACATGAATTACGTTCATTAACCACACAGTCACATCTGCACCAATTGACAATCATCATCATCATCATTTAACGTCCACTTTCCATGCTAGCATGGGTTGGACGATTTGACTGAGGACTGGCGAATCAAATGGCTGTGCCAGGCTCCAATCTGATCTGGCAGAGTTTCTACAGCTGGATGCCCTTCCTAACGCCAACCACTCCGAGAATGTAGTGGGTGCTTTTACGTTTCACCGGCACAAGGGCCAGTCTGGCGGTACTGGCAACGGCCACGCTCAAATGGTGTTTTTTATGTGCCACCTGCACAGGAGTCAGTCCAATGAATATAGAAAAAGAGCAGCTAGATAAAACAATACAACTAATACATGGCAGCCCTCAAGATGATGATATAAAAATTAATGTATTTTTACAAAACTAAAGAATCTAGCATTTGTGTACTCAGTAGGAAAAAACTTTCATACAATATCAAACAATTGTAAAATCTACATTTCATTCACGCAAGAAATAAAGCCATAAGAAGCACAATTCTCAGAAAGGAAAGAAGACAAAAATAATAATAATAATAATAATAATAATAATAATGATAATAATAATTTTGGGCTAGGAGACCAGTTGATTATATCAACCCCAGTACTCATCCTGAAAGGATGAAAGGCAAAATCGACCTCAGCAGAATTTGAACTCAGAACATTAAGATGGATGAAATGCTGCTATGCATTTTTTCCAGCAAAATAATAACCCTTACTACTATATGTGCAAGGCTCGAAATCTGGGGGAGGGGGCTAGATTATTATATTGACCCTAGTACATAACTGGTATTTATTTCATCGACCCTCAAATGGATGGAAAGCCAAGAAGAATTTGAACTCAAAACATTAAGACAGATGAAATGTCACGAAACCTTTCACCCGGCATACTAACAATTCTGCCAGCTTGCTGCCTCAATAATAATAATAATAATAATAATAATAATGACAATAATAACAACAACAATAATATATGAAGATTGACGTAACTAGACATGAAGGTAATTGCGTTTGAATAATTCACCTCTGGAAACATGAGTGTTTTGCTCATCATGCTTTAACAACTCTTATTCAGGGACCATATGAGTGGAATGGGCTACTAGACCTGAAGAAAATTTTAACTGGGGCCCACCTGCAAGGTCATGTGCTTTTTATCTGGATATGAGATTACAAAATCACGCACATATGATTGTGAAGTATGTGCCTGGTGTGTCTTTATCGGATAGGTACTCATGATGGGCGTATTGGGCTTTGTATATTTGTACTCTAGTGTTACTTTGATGGCATGCGCTGCTCTTTCACTCAACAATAATAACAATAATAATAATAATAATCTTCTCTACTATAGGCACAAGGCCTCAAATTTTGGGGAGGGGACCAGTCAATTTCATTGACCCCAGTGTGTAAATGGTACTTGATTTATCGACCCCAAAAGGATGAAAAGCAAAGTCAACCCTAGCAGCATTTCAACTCAGAATGTGAAGACAGACAAAATACCGCTAAGCATTTCATCTGGCATGCTAATGATTCTGCCAGCTCGCCACCTTAATAATAATAATAATAGTATTGGATACATCATAACATAATTATAGAACTGCATTGTGTCCAAACACTTGATCAAACTCTCAGAAAGATACCAGGCAACACATTAGTAAGACCAAACTTAATACCAAAATTAAGAAAACAAAAACAAAGACTGTAATTGTAAACTACTGATGACATCAATAGTTTATTTATATGTTAATTATAGCATTTATCAGACAGACAATGAATTCTAGCAGGCCAAAACTTCAAAGTTACTGTCACCACTCTTCTTGTAAAAGTATAATAAATATTGTTATATTTGGAGATGGTCATCTTTTGCCAATTAAACAGATGCACTATTTATTTGATCTTCACTTTAGTTTTGCCAGGCGTGCAGAATCGTTAGCATGCCAAGCAAAATGCTTAACGGCATTTCGTCCGTCTTTATCTTCAGTGTTTAAATCCCACCAAGGTCAACTTTGCCTTTCATCCCTATCGGAGTCAACAAAATAAGCATCAGTTGAGCACTGGGGTCGGTGTAATCGACTACCCCCCTCCACCAAATTTTCAGGCCTTGTAGAAAGGATTACTATTTTCAGTTTATTTGTGAAATACACTACAAATAATACTTAATAAGGCTGAAATGAAGATAAAATAAATAGTGTATCTATATTATAATGGAGAAAGGTATGTAACAGTTACTAAAAGAAAGCAATTATTAAAGGCTTCACTGGAAATTTTTTTTATAAATTCATGTTCCAAGAAATTTCCTGTAATTTCGATTCCTCAAGTTCATTGAATATTTGAACTACAAATTTAAATATTCATGGCATTCACTGCTGAGTAGATTTTATAAACAATATTAATTCGATGCTGGTGAAATTTTGCATTTTCATTTGCAACAATCACTCACTCTCTCACACCTCTATTTTCATTAATAATTTAATATATATTCATTTCAAGTTTTAATTCATTATTTGCAAAACCTACAGTTTATTATATATATGTAATGTAAAAAATTATTTATTGAATGAATGTTATAAGACAAAATAGCTGTATAACCTTCAGGCTTATTTTCAATAAAATTAATTTTTTTTAATATACTGATATAATTCTTTAAAAACAAAATTAAGAAGTAATTTTGCTGGTATGGCTTTTTGGAAAGCTATAAACCTTACAATAATAACTATGTGATCACTGCTGTCTCTAGCACACTAAACCTTGAAGTTTGTTTAAATTACAGATTTATTACAACTATGATAAATTACTGAAAGAAATATTTATTGAGAGAGATTTTTTATAAATTGAAGTTTTCAGGAAAATTTATTTTCTGAATTTCCTTTTATTATTGAATATTTCAAGTTCACAAATTTAAATGTTCGGTACAAGATAGTTTGGCATTCTTTCGCTTGATCCCTCACACTTCGTTAATTTTCATAAAAATTTATTTACTTTTTGTGCAACATGTTCAGCTCTATGTATTTGCAGTCACATGCACACACGTTTTTGCATGTATGTTTGTATACATTTGTGTTTGCGTGTGTGTGTGTGAGAGAGAGAGAGTGAGATAGTGAAGGGGTATGTTATCATGTATATGTACATACATATGCATACATTTTTTGTATATAAATGTGCATGTGTGTGAGTCAGACAGAGAGAGAGAGTGATGTCTGGCACTCCCTCTCTCTCGCACACATACACACATTCATTTCATATACACATACATCTTTCACTTCCTTCTCTCTTTCACTTTCAAACAAAAGTAGATAAACAAAAAAATTATACAGAAATTAACAAACAAAACCAGCTGTTCATTTTGGTATTTCTGAGAGCTCAAACAAAAGAACGTCAATAATTTTACACGAGTTTTTATTTATATGAAATTTTCATTTCATGTTTATTTCATTCATTGTTTGCAATGTTCTCTCTCCTCCTCACACACACACACACATTCCAAGTTTGACTTGCAGAAAACCACCCAGAGGGCAGTCTTTCTGCTAGTGTGTTTAATTGGCAAAAATCCCAAATATAACAATATCTGTTTCAACACAGATTTTCACATCAAGAATTTTGCAAAAATACATAAGTGTATAATAAATATGTACTCTACAAAAACCATTCAGAAATCTTTCAGTTTAATGTAAAATTGTTTAATTATAGCTTAACATGAAAACAAACACACAAGTGTATGTGTGGGGGTTTGTGTGTGTAGATAATATATAATTTCACTACAAGTTTCCACAAACTCAAACTACACATCTTCACAGCATTCCCTCAATGTCTAAATTTCCCACTGTAATCACAAGCAAATCTCCTGAGCACAACATTTCATGGGAGAAACATAATGCTTCTATTTCATTTTGGAACCTGTGTTCTAGAGTATTAAAAGTATTACTTTCTGAAAAATACACTAATCTTATACTACAAGCAAACATTACTGTGTTATGGCTAAGAGTTTATAACCCGAGTGAAACTGGGTCCTTCTGCTAGTATATATATATATATATATATATATATATATATATATATTATATATATATATATATTACTCTTTTACTTGTTTCAGTCATTTGACTGCAGCCATGCTGGAGCACCGCCTTTAGTCGAGCAAATTGACCCCGGGACATATTCTTTGTAAGCCTAGTACTTATTCTATCTGTCTCTTTTGCCGAACCGCTAAGTGACGGGGACATAAACACACCAGCATCGGTTGTCAAGCAATGCTAGGGGGACAAACACAGACACACACATACATATATATATATATACGACGAGTCTCTTTCAGTTGCCGTCTACCAAATCCATTCACAAGGCATTGGTCGGCCCAGGGCTATAGCAGAAGACACTTGCCCAAGATGCCACGCAGTGGGACTGAACCCGGAACCATGTGGTTGGTTAGCAAGCTACTTACCACACAGCCACTCCTGGGTTTCTTCATTACCAAATCCACTCCCAAGGCTTTGGTCAGCCCTGTGATTAGATAGAAGACACTTGCCAAAGCTGACACACAATGGGTTTGAACCTGAAACCATGTGGTAGGGGAAGCAAACTTCTTAACCACAAACAGTTACACCTGCACTGTAGTGTTAAGATACAGTGTGGTGATTAACAGACTCATTAAAGCATCAACTAAAAATGTCTTGCATATGGTCCTTCACATTTTGAGTTCAAACTCCAGTGAGGTCAACTTTAATTTTGTTTTTTATTTGTTTTTTTTGTGGGGGTGGGGCTGGATAAAATAAAATACAAGTCAAGTAGTGGGATGTAACTAATTTGCCACCTCTCCCCAAAAACTTTACAACCACATGGTTTTGGGTTCAGTCCCACTACATGACACCTTCTACTATAACCAAAGAACAGCCAATGCCTTGAGTGACCTTAGATGGAAACTATATGGAAGCCAACAACCCATGCCAGCATAGAAGAGAGACATTAAATGATGATGATGGCGTGTGTGTGTATGTGTGTGATGTGCATATGTCTTTGTGCTTATAACCCCCACCACTGCAAGACAACCCATGTTGGTTTGTTTACACCCTTGTAACTTAGAAGTTCAGCAAAAGAGATTGATAGAGTAAGTATCAAGCTTTAAGAATATAAAAACAGGAGTCAATTTGCTCAACTAAATCCTTCGAGGCATTACCCAAAAAATGGCTGCTGTCCAATGACAAAAACAAATTAAAGATAAAAGAGAACAGAGAACAACCTCGTAAAATATGATAAAGTATTGATGACTTGCCATTCCTGGCAGCTGCTACGTGAATATTGATATTGCTCATTTACCCATTTTTCATTTTCTGATCTCATTGATGTTTACATTAGGCATACTCAGATACGAAATGTAACAAATCAGTGTTGGCTGTATTTTCTATAGAGAATTTCTATAGAAGACCTGTAGAGCTAACCTTAACAAGTGATTTAATAGCACTAACACAGTAGAACAGAGTACTGACTTATAAAAGTGCTAATATACATTGTAGTATATTATGGTTGCATAACGAAATATGGTGTCCCCACAAGTCATTAATATTTATGTACCAGCTTCTAGGAATGTGTTTAACACATAAAACTGGTGTATCCAATAATGTTACACTGCTACATTTAATGGCTATTTAAGCAATGAGTTCGTAGATGGTTAATGGGTTGGATGGGTGCTGATGAAGGAGCAAGAACTCCTGTAATATGGCATACGCACCCACTGCCCATTTTTCATCTTCTATCTTGTTGTTTACATTAAACAGACTCGAATATGAAATGTTATGGTGAAAGTATAGCCAACACTGATTTATTACAAGTGATATGGTAAAGTGATATTTATCATATAAACTACTTTGGATTAATCCATGCAGGTATGACTTTTTCTGTGTATATGTATGTTATGAATGGACTTTTATAATCACAGAAAAGTACTGGCATTCTGGAGGGGAAGAGAAGACCACGAGAAACCAAATGATAAGTGAGATATGGACATTGACTGTTCAAGATCCACACAAGTAGAGAGAAGTGAACTGTAAATGGTTTCTTCTACTTGTTTCAGTCATTAGACTGTGGCCATGTGCTGAAAGTTGCAGAGAGAGTTATAGCCCAACTAACCAAGGAAAGAGTTAGACTAGATGAGATACAGTTTGAGTTTGTGCCAGGTAGAAGCACCACTGATGCTATATTTCTGGTAAGGCAACTGCATGAAAAATACCTAGCCAAAGATAAACCTCTGCACCTGGCATTTATTGACTTGGAGAAAGCTTTTGACAGAGTCCTCTGATCCATTATCCAATGGTCAATGCAGATACTAGGGATAGACGAGTGGTTGGTGAGAGCTGTAAAAACCTTGTACAAGGACGCTACCAGTAAGATGAGGGTGGGCAATGAGTACAGCAAAGAATTCGAGGTACAAGTAGAGGATTGGTGTTCAGCCCCTTCTTGTTCATCATAGTCCTCCAGGCAATAGCGGAGGAATTCAAGACAGGCTGCCCCTGAGAAATCCTCTATGCTGATGACCTTGCTCTTATAGCTGAATCACAAGAGAAGTTCCAGGTATGGAAACAAGGTCTAGAATCAAAGGGCCTTAGAGTTAACCTAGCAAAAACCAAAGTCATAGTAAGTAGGAAGGCAGACAAATCACAAATCCCCTCAGGTAGATGGTCCTGGTCAATCTGTAGAAAAGGTGTAGGTAGAAACTCCATAAGATGCACCCTTTGTAAGCTTTGGACACACAAAAGATGCAGCAACATCAAAGGAAGTTTAGCAGAAAAACTAACTTTTATATGTGGAACATGCACAGGCATAATAAATGCTGAACAAGTGTGGAAAATAGATTCCATCAACTACCGGGGGGGGGGGGCAAGTCAGAGGTAGTAGATAGCTTCCAGTATCTAGCTGACCAGGTTAGTAGTGGAGATGGTTGTTCCGAGAGCATAGCTGTGAGAATAAGATTAGGCTGGGCAAAGTTCAGAGAGTTCCTACCCCTGCTAGCAACAAAGGGCCTCTTTCTAAGAGTGAAAAGCAGATTGATGCCTGTGTGCAAACAGCTATGCTGCATGGCAGTGAAACATGGGGCTATGACAGAAAAGTTAGGCATAAGAGGAACCAGATGTGGTGTGCAAGAGAGACTGCACTGGTATGGTCATGTGATGCATATGGACAAGGTCAGTTGTGTAAAGAAGTACCAATCTTTAACTGTGAGGGACCTGTGGTAGAGGTAGACCCAGGAAGTCATGGGATGAGGCAGTGAAGCATGATCTTTGAACTTTGAGGCAATGACTAGTGACCGAGACCTTTGACAATATGCTCTACTTATGGGAACCCATCAAGCCAAGTGCACCTGTGCTGGTGGCATATAAAGAGTAAAATCAACCTTTCAATATTGGGCCCCATGGAGGCAAAGTGGCTGAGTACCTTTTGAGCATCGGGCCCAACGGAGGCAAAATGACTGAGTTCTTTCGAGCATTGGGCCTCATGGAGGCAAAGTGGCTGATTTTTTTTGAAGTGTTAGCACAGAAGCAAGGTGGCTGAGTTCCTTTTGAATGGGCCTCACAGAGGCGAGGTGGCTGAGTTCCTTTCAAGCATTGGACCTCATGGAGGCAAAGTGGCCAAGTTCATTTCTAGTGTTGGGCTTCACGGAGGCAATGGCCAAGACCTTTGGCATTATGTCATGCTTGAGAAGACCCATCAAGCTGAGCAAAATCGCAGTCATGGCAGACACTGGTGTCATGTAAATGGCACGTAAAAGCATCCATTACACTCTCAGAGTGGGTGGTGTTAGGAAGGGCATCCAACCATAGAAAACCATGCCAAATCTGACTGGATCTTGGCACAGCCTTCCAGCATGCCAGCCCAGTCAAACCGTTCAACCCATGTCAGCATGGACAACAGATGTTAAATGATCATGATGATGATATATATACTTGTATGCTAATGTGTTTTGTCTTGAATCTCAATGTGAATCTCTCATGTGTGAATACCTGAAGTGAGCTAGTTACCACAAGGACAAATATTTATGTCACACTAGTCAAAACATGTTTTGAGAAACTTAATCAGCCGTGTGAAATACCAAAAACAACATTTCTACTCAAATAATGTATTTTTGTGTGATGCAATATCAATATAAAACAATCTAATTGTTGTTTTTCATTTGAAAAGTAAACGAAGTTAAATCAATATACATACATATGTGACTGAAACTCAAAACTTTTCAAGAGTTGTGAGGTAAATGGATATTTCAAAATTCTCTTTGCTTTATAAAATGTTTCAGGTGAATACTTACCTAGAACGGAGAAGATAATTAATAAACAATACAATCAAATCATTATATAAATAGGAAATGAAAGACAGCACTGTTAGTCTGGAGTTCTTGATTGAAAAGTTAGTATATTTTGAGAAACCAGTTCTCACACAGAAACTAGCTTTTCAACTACACCTTATTGATATCTTGATGAGTTTACAAACTAAAAGGAAGCCTCTATGTAAACATGCAAGCTGCTAGAAATAACAACCAAATTTCCTTCAAATCACACCCAGTGACACTGGTTTCAAATTTTGGCACAAGGCCAGCAATTTGGGGAGAGGGGGTAAGTTGATTGCACTTACCCCAGTGCTCAGCTGGTACTTATTTTATCGGCCTTGAAAGGATGAAAGGTAAATGTGAACCCAGAATGTAAAGATGGATGAAATACTGCTAAGCTTTTTACCTGGAGTGCTAACAATTCTGCCAGCTTACTGCCTTAAGAGACTGTGTGATATTAAAGAAGGAAACATTTATCGGGGTTAATTCAGGAGATGTTGTTTCTTAATCCTTTACCAGTCCTGTGTGATACACTGAACACATTTTGCTGCCATCCATGCATCATATGTGGTACACACTCCTCACAATTTTTTCAACCACTAGAGCCACTTGGGACATATGAAAGGAAAGCTTTATATTACTTGGAACATATAAAATAAGGCCTAACTAAAACTTTGACAACAATTGTGGGTATTTAGGAGAATCTTATGAAAATGATTTGGTGAGGCAAAAGGATAAATAAAAATGGGACAATCATAGTTGAATGTCTCTGATTAGTCTTCTCAATCAGGACTGACCTTGGGATAAAAATAACCTGGTTAGTAATGGATTGATTGGAATTTATTGAGCTTTTCAGAAAATAATGATCTAAAGTTGTATTTCAAAACTATCCCAGTCAAATATCTAAAGAAAAACATGTTTGAATACTTGTCTATGTGAACAATGACATCAATTTAAAGGCGGTGCTCCAGCATGACTGAAGCAAATAAAAGAGTAAAAGAGTAATTACTGTATTATTTTGGCAGAGTGTAGAGCTGTGAATCAACACATTCATTTGTGTTGCACATAACTCTCAAATGATAGATATTCCTATAAAAGACCAATTAATACAAGGGTGAGCCGGAAAGTAATGCAAATAAAATTGCCTTACTTTATGACTCACCCAGAAAACCGGATATCCAATTCCTAGCTTGCATTAAACAGTCACAAATTCATCTTGAAGAGTTTATTTGTTCACATTATTCGTTTATTATTTATTGTAACTGTCAAACAAATCATCATCAACTTAACCTCAAGTTTTCCATGCTTGCATAGGTTGGCTGGAATTTCTTGAGGCAGATTTTCTATGACTAGATGCCCCTCCTGTTGCCAACTCTCATCTGTTTCCAAATAAGGTAATATTTCCCCATTATAAGAAGTATCATCATCAATCTGATCTGGCAAGGTTTCTACATGGCCTTCCTAACACCAACCACTCCGAGAGCATAATGGGTGCAGAAATGGCAACAACCACGCTCAAATGGTGCTTTTTACATGCCATCAGCATCAAAGCCAGTCAGACATCACTGGCATCGAACACACTCGAATGGTGCTTTTTATGTGCCACCAGTAAGGGGGCCAGTCAGGCGGCAGTACTGGCATCAGCCACAACAATGATTTCACTTCGTTCAACAGGTCTTCTCAACTGATGATCTAGTGATGTGCACAATTCTTCTATATCAAAATTTTGTTGCATACCCAATTGAATATTAGCTCCCCTCAAGCTTCCAGACCCTTCTTTTTCATGCTGGTCATCTTCTAGGCATCCATTTAGCCCTGATCCTGAAGTCACTAACTACTAAACTATGTTGTGGGGTGCATTCTTCACCTGGGAAGGTTTTAGTATTTATAAGTAGCCATCTTTCCCGTTTCCTGGTGAAGATGTAGTCAATCTGACTAGTGTCTCCACCAGGCCAGTAGGTGAATAGGTGACTGGTAGGTTTCCTGAAGTTAGTATTACAGACCATAAGATCATTTGCATGGAAATGAAGGACACTGTATGCATGACAGTGACACTTGCTTACAACCTTCACATAGTATCAAGACAGTATATCACACAACACACACACAATGTGTCTCTTTCATTTTCCATCTCCCAAATCCACTCACAAGGCTTTGGTCAGCCCGAGGTGAAGCTGAAGACATTTGAAGTGGGACTGATCCCAAGACCACATGGGCCGGAAGCAAGATTCTTATTTCTTTATTGCCCACAAAGGGCTAAACATAGAGGGGACAAACAAGGACAGACAAAGGGATTAAGTCGATTACATCGACCCCAGTGCATAACTGGTACTTAATTTATCAACCCCGAAAGGATAAAAGGCAAAGTCGACCTCGGCGGAATTTGAACTCAGAACGTAAAAACAGACGAAATACCACTAAGCATTTTGCCCAGTGTGCTAACATTTCTGCCAGAAGCAAGATTCTTACTGCACAGCCATGCCTGCACTTATTTTATGATGTTTTGTTAAATTCTGCATTTAACAATAGACGTTAATAAAAATTAGCAAATGTTCTGGAAAAACATAACACATTGTCACACATTTTAAATTCACCATATCAATTCTAATAGGATTTTGGTTTAGAAGTTAGCTTCCAAACATGAAGTCCCAGTTTCAATCCTATTGTGCAGCACTATGGAGATTCATCTTCTACCATTTCTTCAGGTTGACCAATACTTAGGGAAAGGAATTTGGTAGAAAGAAATTGTGGGAGTATCTTGGATCTTTTACTTGTTTCAGTAATTGAATAACGGCCATGCTACAGCATCACCTTGATAAGTTTAGCTGAACAAATTGACCCCAGTACTTATTCTATAGGTCTTTCGGAAGGGCAAAGACAAAGACACATGCATATGAATGCACACATGCACAAACACTCACATACATGATAGGCTTCCACACAGTTTCCATCTATCAAATTCACACTCACAAGGGATTGGTTGACCTGGCGCTACAGGAAAAGACAACTTGGAAAAGGTGCCATGCAGTGGGACTGAATCTGAAACCAAATATTAGCAAAGTAAGTTTCTTAACCACACAGTCATGCCTGTTCGTATATAAGAGGAGGTGATGAAAAGTTCTTCGTTTTGAGTATAAAAAAATACAGGAAGATCAGCTAATTATGATTTTAGTTAACATATACATATTCCCCTGTCATATTTACTTATTGTAGCAGTCCTTCAGTTTTTCTAAGCCATGTAAAAGAACTCAGAAGGTTGGGTCTCCAACCAGGCTTTCTGAGATACCCTTAAATCCAGGAATTACTCAGTACCCGCTCATGTGTATGTATACACACATGTGCGTGTGCGCACACACACACACACACACACACACAAACAGCAAAAACAAAATCATTTGCACTGTTTATTTTGCACCCAGAAATGCAGTAAATCAGTGAGTGGTCCAATCAAAACCTGTGACCAATGAGGTTTTTTTGTTCTCCAATTGTGATAGGAAATAAATAAATAAATGAATAAATAAATAAATAAATAAAGGATAACCATAGAAATTAATGAGATGCCAGTATGTAAGGCAATTAAAAGAATGAGGTCAGGAATAATTATTAAACCCTCAAACATAGTTGATTTCAATATGTCCTGATAGCTGGCTGCAAGCAATAAGTTGTGTGTTAGTCGAGATATCAACAAAAATAGATATCTTTTGTTTTACTTATTTCAGTCAATAGACTGCGGCCATGCTAGGGTACAACCTTGAAGAATGTTAGTTAAAGAAATTGGCCCCAATACATTTTTCTTTCTTTTTTCTTTTTGAAGCCTGATTTCACTGAATCATTAAGTTACAGAGACATAAATACACTCACATCAGTTGTCAAGTGGTGGGGGGGGGGACAAAAACCAAGGCACACATAAATATACATACATACAATATATATAATATATATATATAAAAGTTTCTGTCTACCAATTATTTCATAGGCGCAGGAGTGGCTGTATGCTAAGTAGCTTGCTTACCAACCACATAGTTCTGGGTTCAGTCCCACTGTGTGGCACCTTAGACAAGTGCCTTCTACAATAGCCTTGAGAGTGGATGTGGTAGAAGGAAACTGAAAGAAGCCCATCGTGTATATATATATATATATATATAATATATATATATATATATATATATATCATCATCATCATCATCATCATCATCATTTAACGTCCGCTTTCCATGCTAGCATGGGTTGGACGGTTCAACTGAGGTCTGGGGAGCCCGAAGGCTGCACCAGGCCAGTCAGATCTGGCAGTGTTTCTACAGCTGATAATGTATATATATATACATACACACATGTGTGTTTTTCTCCCACCAACATCACCTGACAACTGATGCAGGTGTTTTTACATCCCCGTAACTTAGTGGTTTGACAAAAGAGACTGATAGAATAAGTACTAAGCTTACAAAGAAAAGTTCTGGGGTCGATTTGCTCGACTAAAGGCGGTGCTCCAGTAAAAGAATAAAAGAATATATATATATACACACACACACACACATGACAGGCTTCTAAAAGTTTCTGTCTACCAATTATTTCATTATTATGGAAGGCCTTGATCAACCCAAGGCTATCGCATAAGACACCTGCCACTAAGTGCCACACAGTGGGATTGAACCTGGAACTGAGAAGCAAACTTCTTACCACAAAACCACACCTGCACATATATATTTTTTAAAGCTACATTGTTAAAATAAAAATGATATTGTCTTAAATACTAAAATTCCACTCTTTATCATTGTAACTTTACACCGAAAATGTAAATTAAGTTGTGTCTGGAGAGAGTCATTTTCTTCTTGTGCCTTATAATGTAACACACTCACCGGTAAAATTTCCACTTACTTCTTATTTTTATTTTCTTAAAATTTTCGTTGCATCTTGCAACCTTTTCAATAGTCTTGACTCTCTAAATTAAGTTTGTGTTAATGTAAAAGACTTAAACTAAATTTTTTTTCAGTTTTGCTCGAGAAGGTAAGGGAGGACTTCTTTCTGAATTATATCCTAAACTGGCGCAGGAGTAGCTGTGTGGTAAGTAGCTTGCTAACCAACCACATGGTTCCGGGTTCAGTCCCACTGCATGGCATCTTGGGCAAGTGTCTTCTGCTATAGCCCCGGGCCGACCAATGCCTTGTGAGTGGATTTGGTAGACGGAAACTGAAAGAAGCCTGTCATATATATGTATATGTATATATGTTTGTGTGTCTGTGTTTGTACCCCCAGCATTGCTTGACAACCGATGCTGGTGTGTTTACATCCCCGTCACTTAGCGGTTCGGCAAAAGAGATAGATAGAATAAGTACTGGGCTTACAAAGAATAAGTCCCGGGGTCGAGTTGCTCGACTAAAGGCGGTGCTCCAGCATGGCCGCAGTCAAATGACTGAAACAACTAAAAGAGTAAAAGAGAGAAAGAGAGTAAACATTTTATCATGTAAGGTGGTGAGCTGGCAAAATTGTTAGCATGCCGGACAAAATGCTTAAACAGTATTTTGACCGTTTCAACATTTTGAGTTCAAACTCTGTCAAAGTCAATTTTGCTTTAAATCCTTTCAAAGTCAGTGTAATAAGTACCAGTTGTGCACTGGGGCTGATATAATTGACTTAGCTTCTTTCCCCACAAAAAATCTCAGGTCTTGTGCCTATAGTAGAAAGGATTATTTTGAACATGTGATGTGCCTTATGGCCAGTTACTGTAAGGGAGAAAATCGTTTTTAGATAAATTTTGGTGGGATTAAAAGTTTGAATTTTAAGTCAGTGTCCAAGGAAGAAAATGTATTATTGGATTCTTGACCATGCTGGGGCACTGCTAGTAGACATACATGCTTAATTTTTTTTCTCTCTTACTCTTTACAAAGATCTATAAAGTTCTACTCATAGGTAATCTTGTATTATTTATACCAAAAATTTTTTTAAATTTTTAACCTCAGTTTTTTGGTAAAAAAAAAAAGGCACAAGATTGTTAAAAAATATATTTCCATCAATACAAAAGAAACAGATTTTTACAGTTTGCTACCTTTAGCTAACCACACAACTTTCAGGTGTAAATGGAACCTGTTTTCCAAATAAACAAACTGAGGGAAATGTGCCAGGCCCAATAACACATTTCTAATATAGAGACATGGCCACAAATTTAAGGAGGGACACAATCAGTTTAATCAGCCATAGATAAATCTATTTTATTTGACCTTGGAAGAATGAAAGGAAATATTGATCTCGGTGAAATTTGAACTCAGAAACTAAAGTGGCATAATTGGAGGTAATTTGGTCGATGCTGTATAGATTGAGCTACTCACCATTTCCCAAGAGCAGACCCTAATGGCTATCAAGCAGCATCTTAACCCTTTAGCGTTCAGAGAGTCAAACATAATGTTTGTTTATTCAGATTGTTTGGAATTAATCATGCATCATCTTGTAACTTTGAGATTTCAATGATATGATTGTTTATTTCTAGAATGGTATTGTAGGGTAGATGTGAGAGGCTGGATCTGGCTGGTTTGAACCGAGAGCAGGTAGAATATTTGGCTGGATATGGCCAATTTAAATCCAAAAGGGTTAAATTCACAATTCTATGCTTCAGTTACCATTTCGTGAATCTAGTCAGTGACTAGATACAATCTACAGATGTATTAGTCCAGATGCACCATACTCTGACATGTAATGGTTTAACTTAGGTCATCATCAGTGTTGCTGGACTGGCTCCTGTGCATGGTGGCACATAAAAAGCACCATTTGGGCGTGGCCGTTGCCAGTACCACTAAACTGGCCCTCATGCCAGTGGCACGTAAAAGCACCCACTACACTCTCAGAGTGGTTGGTGTTAAGAAGGGCATCAAGCTGTAGAAACTCTGCCAGATCAGATTGGAGTCTGGTTCGCCAGACCTCAGTCAAATCGTCCAACCCATGCTAGCATGGAAAGCGGACGTTAAATGATGATGATAATGATGATCAGTGGTTCTTACTTAATTTGAGCTCATGCTCACTATGCTAAAGTTTGTAATTTTCCTGTGGACCCACCCCACAAGACATTATTAGTGAAAAAAGTACTTCAGCTTTGTCTTAAATAGTAGTGTGGCCCTCAACACTGAGTCTGTGCCCTCCATCCCTAACTTGCAAATTCTTCTGTGGCCCCACTGAATTTTGCCATGGCCCCAGGTTGGGAAACACTGCTATGGAATACAGTAGTGCAGTATCTCAGGCAAGCTGATATTTTTCCACTGTCCCATCTGTTCATGTATATCATGAGGTTCTGGTGGAAACCAGAACAGAAGCAGGTGATATGGGTTTTTTTTGCAATGAGTGTTGTAAATTTTATTGGGGAGGAGAAATATTGACAGCAAAAACATTTTTCTTTTTTTTTAGAGAAAACACATATATTCAATATGCATTATATACAATGGTGGTTAGTATTATAACACCTATTAACCACATTGAGTTAGGATTTCAAACAATTTCTTCTAATTTCATTGACTTATCACTAGTGTGTGTGTGAGTGTGTGTGTGTGTGTACTTGTAGGAGTGCATTTGTGAAGTACAGACAAACACTATCAAGAAAATACATCTAATTGATTGTTAGAGAGATAAAGTGCAGAATAGTATTTAACATTCCAAGTTGAGTTAGGAACATATTAGCTTAAAAATACCAACGTGAGATCATTGATAATGCTTCAACTATGAGCAACTATTTAAGAAAGCATGTAACTGACAATACACGCTAGTTCGTTTTATTTGGTCTTGCATATTCACAAATTCGGATTCAATTGAAATTTTCAAAATCTCTTAAAATATGGACTAAAAACAATTATGATATACTCTTAAATATCAGAAGAAAAAAAATTCTAAACAGCACTCTGGAAAATTTCAGTTGTAAAATGGTTTTGATTCCAAAATACATGAGGGAAAAAATGGTTTACAAGTCAACATAACAACATATCATCAGTCACACACATAAATCATGGAGAATATGACAGATGAATAATGAATGAAGATGGAAACTTCTTCCTTTTTAATAATGGACATTTCAAATTTAAATGAAAATAATTGTTTTAAGATCAAAGGTTCTGTGATTAAATAACTCGTTTTGCAACCATGTAGTTCAAGTCCACTCCTACTGCATGGCACCTTTGGCAACTGTCTTTTACTTTAGCCCCAGTATGGAAGCGCTATTATGAAAGGCTACCAAATTCAGGGAATGCTTGAAACAAACAGGGAATACTCTATGCTGACCAAACAGACAGACCAGCAATTCAAGTTGACAGCAGTATGACAAGGTAATCCAACATATAAAGATGTTGGTGGGGACCAATCAGGAATAGTTGCAGAGATGCTAAAAATATCTGAAGAAGTAGGATACAAGATTGCCACCCACACAGTTAATCAAGTCATTCTGGAAGGGGTCATACTCAATGATTGGCATAGCAGGTGACTTAGAGAAAAGTAGCTATGAAGGAATCAAACTAGTAGACCAAGTTTTGAAGGTCACAGAGTCATCAGCACAATTGATCCATGATAGAGTAGACTTGGATGAGATGCAGTTTGGCTTTGTTGAAGGGGCACCACAGATGCAATCTTGCTATTGAGGTAACTGCAGGAGAAATACTTGGCTAAGAATAAACCATTATTTCTGGCTTTCACTGATTTGGAGGAAGAATGTGATAGGATGCCATGCAAAGTGGCTGGCATTGGAAGGGCATCTAAATGTAGAAGCCATACCAAAGCAGATATTGGTGCACAATGCAGTCCTTGGACCCGTCAGATCTTGTCAAATTGTCCAACCTATGCCAATATGGACCTTAAATGACAATAATGATTACTCTGCAGCAAAAGTGTTAAGACCAGCCCCGCTGGTGGTAAGGATTATCTGCAAGAGTCTTGGGCCAGTGCCATGTAAAAAGTAATCATGCCAGTGCCATGTAAAAGCACCCATGCAGAGTCATGTAAAAGCACCCGCATGGAGCCACATAAAAGCACCCGTGTGGAACCACATAAAAACTCCCATGCAGTGCTATGTAAAAGCACCCAGCACACTCTGTAAAGTGGTTGGCATTAGGAAGAGCATCCAGCCATAGAAACCATGCCAAATCAGACTAGAGTCTAGTGCAGCTCCCTAGATTGCCAGCTCTAGTCAAACTATCTGACACATGCGAGCATGGACAACAGACATTAAAGGATGATGATGATGATATATATATACATATAGGCGTAGGAGTGGCTGTGTGGTAGGTAGCTTGCTTACCAACCACATGGTTCCAGGTTCAGTCCCACTGCGTGGCACCTTGGGCAAGTGTCTTCTACTATAGCCTCAGGCCGACCAAAGCCTTGTGAGTGGATTTGGTAGATGGAAACTGAAAGAAGCCCATCGTATATATATATATATATATATATATATATATGTGTGCGTGTGTGTGTGTGTGTGTGTGTGTGTGTGCGTGTATGTTTGTCCCCCTAAACATACCACCGATGCTGGTGTGTTTATGTCCCCGTTACTTAACGGTTCGGCAAAAGAAGCCGATAGAATAAGTACTGAGCTTACAAAGGATAAGTCCCGGGGTCGAGTTGCTCGACTAAAAAGGCGATGCTCCAGCATGGTCGCAGTCAAAATGACTGAAACAAGTAAAAGAGTATATATATATATATATATATTATTTTACATAGGCATAGCAATACTAATGACCTGGTGTTAGAAATCAATATACAAATGCTTCAGAAGGAAGTGTCAGTTGAGAACAGAGCAGTAACATGTAGAATGACAAAGGAATAAGAAATTATGTCATGAACAGCTGTTTCTGTTATAAGATGTAATGCACTCATAGTTGAATGTTTGTGTATCACTCTATAGCTTCATTGGTGTGAAAAGTGTTAAGATATTGTATCATACAAAGAAAAAACTGGGTGAAAATGTACAACATTAAGAGAATTGTAATCTTTTTAGAAAAATGAAAAAGGCCAAAAGTAAATGGCATTTTATTTAGATATATTAGATCTTTTTAACTTGTTTTGTCTATTCTGGACTTACCAAATGCAAATGAGAAAGTAACTACAATAGTTGATATATGTAGAGAGTTGAAGGCTGAGAACTAGAGTGTCATGTTACAAGACAAAGAATGTTCAGTAAAGAATTTGTGTGAAAGGATATGGTTTTTAAACAGTAAAGTAAGGAGTGTTGAGTTAGGAACTTAAGTATCAAGTTAAGATTTCTAAACACTAGACTGCCCTAAAGATATTGATAGGCAGACATGGTAATGAGAACCAGGTAGAGAGATCAGCAGAGGTGAGTGTTGAGGGTAGAAGAATGAGGTGGGCAGGTTAAAGATAAGGAGTGGTTAGCTGAACTTTGGTTCCAGGCATGTTAGCCTTTTAACTGGCCATGGCCAGATCCAGCCTCTTGCACCTGTTCTACAATGCAATTTTATAAATATAAAATCAAATCACTGAAATCTCAAAGAAATGAGGTAATGCATGATTAATTGAAAATAATGAGAATAAGTGAGTATTACATTTGACAGAGTAATCTGAATGCTAAAGGGTAAGTACTTTCTTTAGGAAAAATTGAAGTCTTTATAAGATATACAAAGATACACACACACAAAGGTTAATGATAAACTGTGTACATCCAAACAGTATGTGAATATGTGTGCGCAAACCCATGCATATGTATCTAAACAGCTTTCTGTTATATTAGGTATCACTATGAATTTTTGAAAATATTTAAAACAAACTTCTGCTTTTCTTGGAGAGCATCCAAAAAGAAACATTTTGACACCTCATTTGTGAAATTTGGATGAATACTTTAGAAAATATGATAATCTGAATGGTCAGCAAATTGGTCAAAATTTTACCTAATTAGGCCTATATGAATAATTAGCCATGCCAGGGGTGTAACCAGCCCACTTGTGCATACCTTTTCCTTCTTTGAACACTAAACTCTGCTTGCGAAGACCTGTTGAGGCAAGTGAAATCGAAATCAAAATCAAAGTGAAATTCGATGATGGGCATGAGCACCATACGAGCATGATCATTGACAGACCGGCTTCCGTGCCAGTGGCACATAATAGGCACCATTCGAGTGTGATCGTTGCCAGCCTCATCTTACTGGCACTTGTGCCCCATGCTAGTAGGGTGCTAAGAGCACCATCCGAGCGTGATCGTTGCCAGAGCAGCTAACTGGCTTCCGTGCCGGTGGCATGTAAGAGGCACCATTCGAGCAGGATCGTTACCAGCATCACCTTACAGGCACCTGTGCCATTGGCATGTGTGAAAAAATTTGAGCGAGGTCGTTGCCAGTACCTCCTGACTGGCCCCCATTTCGGTGGCACATAAAAGCACCCACTACACTCTCGGAGTGATTGGCATTAGGAAGGGCATCCAGCTGTAGAAACTCTGCCAGATCAAGACTGGAGCCTGGTGCAGTCATCTGGTTCGCCAGCCCACAGTCAAACTGTCCAACTCATGCTAGCATGGAAAGCGGACATTAAACGACGATGATGATGATGATGATTTGAGATTGTCATATCTTTGAAATTCAGGTGATAACCATCTTCAAATTACATGAATTAATAGTGGCCAAGGGATAACAGTTGCCTACTTTTTTTTTCAGATTCTTGAAAATGAAATTTTTTTTGTTGCATCAGGGGAGAGTCATTTTCTTTTTGTGCCTTATAATTTAACACACACACTGGTAAAATTTCCACTTATTTATTTTTATTTTCCTAAAATTTTCGTTGCATCTTGAAAAGGTTGCACGATGCAACGAAAATTTTAAGGAAAATAAAAATAAGAAATAAGTGGAAATTTTACCGGTGTATGTGTTAAATTATAAAGCACAAAAAGAAAATTACTCTCGTCAGACACAACAGAATATGCTTCAATACACGAACTCACATAAAGAATCTTGCAAACCAAATCCAAAAATGAAATTTTCTTTTAGTTTTGGCAATTTTTAAAATATTTTGTTGCATGTAACAAACAGTTGGTTGATTTCACACTGTTTAGGGACTTGAGTTTTTGGCACATTTGTAGTAGGTACAGATCTAAATAGATCCTGAGCTTTTGGGACAATACCATTTCAATAAAATTTTAATGGATCAAGATGCCCACATAAGTTGGATTTTGTCCATTTTGATGGGGAATTTTCAAATTTTGTTTTCACTGCAGCCTTGGAAATGGTGAGGGAAAGCATTTTATGAAAAAACATTTTGTAACCTTATGATTTTCTTCACACACCCCTTCCCCTTCATCCCCATCTGGACCAACTTCGGACAATTTTTTTTTTTTTGCACTACACACTTAAAAATGATGGGCGGAGCCTTTTCAGCAATAATAATAAAAAAAAAAGGGGGGGGGGGGGTATTTTCAGACAAAAAGCTAAGTGATTTAAAGGAGATTTAGCTGTTGTTTCTAGCACATCCTATTACCACCAGGTATTTTCCTCATTTCTTTGTGGCTCTGACATATAGTGATGCTTTTCAATACTTTTCTCCCCATGAACACATTTTATGGATAGGTGATGCAGAAGTAACACAGAGGTCTTGTTTAGTCCAAGGGTGGTCCATTGTTGGGATTTAAGCAACCAAAAAAATTTTGTAGTTTGAATTTTTACCCCCCACACACACACACTCCACAGCAAGTAAGTGTGTGTGTGTGTGTGAGTGTGAGTAAGGAAAAGTATATTTACTAACAGAAAAGTATGCTAATAAAATAAATTACCTTTTACATATTTTTTTTAAATCAGTGGATAAATCCCCGGAATGACCTTCTCAGGCTCTCCAATATTTTAAAATTATAAACAAAAACAAAGGGTGGGGATAAAAAAAAAATCACACATTTCCCAAATGCCTTTTAAATGTACACATACGCACACACATGCACAGATTCACTTGAGGCAAGAGTAGGGAGATGAGGAAGGTACCAAGTGGTCATGGGATGGGCTAGAAACAACAGCTAAAACTCCCTTAAATTACACACCTTTTCATCTAGCATATTTTCCTGTCAGTAAATGTTATTTCTTACACACACTACTTATCAAACTGGCATTTGACAAGTAGTATCAGTATGTGTTAATCCTATATGAACAGCTGTGGTAGTCCCCTTTTTATTGACTTTGTACTTTTGCGTCATATCATGGTCAGTTTCAACAATGACCATATTGAATTTGCGAGAGATTTTTTTTTCTTATGGTATAAAAATCTTAAAGAAAATTTGTTCTTTTCTGATAGAAAAATAACAATAAAATTTTAACTACAATATTTCATAACTAGCACTATGACCCAGCAACGCTGGGTCATAATGCTAGTGCATGCACACATATACGCGAGTACTGTCCAAATCTCCGACCAATCACATACAGCTAGCTGGCATTCAATAGGCGTATCAAGTTTTGGGCATTTTGATTGGGTTTTGGATAGAAAATTCACAAAAAAGTCACTTCTATTGATTTTTTAATGGCTTTGCAGGGTGACTGAGGAAATGTAAAGATGTGTACGACCACCCTTGGACGGTTTTAAATGACCATAGAAAGTGCAAGCCCTCTAAATGAAAAATTGTGGATATGTATAAAGGACACACACGCAGACATTTTGCTATTTATATATAGAGAGATAATAGTTATCTGACCTGCCTCATTGATTTTTATATCAAAATAAAGTAAAAAATGTTCTCTTTATAACAGTATCATTTTCAACACAAACTGAGTTATTGTGCTCCGGTACAGTGAACAAGAATGAGGGTTATCGTTCAGCACTCAAAATCAAAAATAGGAGAAACTTATTGAATGGGTGGGAATACAAGGGTAACTGAAGGAACCTGGCATATGTAAGTGTTGGATTTTGATCAAAAGTATATGAGAAGAAAGGTCACATCCAGAACTTTCAAATGATATATAATTATTCACAGAAAAAAATGTATTTTGATATGAAAATGATCATGCAAAAAGTAGCTTTTTGTGTGATCAAATTGTGCTTGTCTCCTCTTCTATGGAGCTCTGTAGTGCTAGTATTCTTTATGTCATAAGTCAAGGAAATTGTCAACTGTTCAAGTAAGGTTTAGAATTCATAAATTCTTTATTTATTTGTTGTTGTTCAGTCATTGAATCTAAGCATTTGTAAAATGAAAATAATTTAAAATCCTGCCATTTCACATCAGCACATTGTCCACTTAATGGAACTTCTGTGTTTTGTCTTTTTTTGTCATTATTTGCTGTATATATATAGTCATTCTTCTGCTTTGTGATAATCCCGGCTATCCAATATGTATTGGGTTGTCCGGAAAGTTTGTGCCGATTTATAGCAGCTTACCTTTCAACTTATTTTAAAACATGGTTGAGTCCATAAAATAGGATTTGACTACACCTTCATTAAGAGCACAGTTTAAGCTATCTTTTCGTGGAAGAAGGTTTAAGTTCCTATAACCTGTGTTAATTCTGTAACCCTTTAAAATGGAAGATAAGAAAGTTCATTTTCGGCACTTGATGCTTTGGGGACCAGACAAAAATTGCTACAGCTCAGATGGGATGTTACCCCACCCTCCATATTCACCACATATAGCTCCTTTGGATTTCCACTTCTTCAGGTCTCTGCAGAATAGTCTTAATGGTAAAAATTTCAATTCCTTGGATGACATAAAAAGATACCTTGATGAATTCTTTGCCATGAAACCACCTCAATTCTGGGAAGAGGGTATTTTCAAGTTAATTGAAAGAAGACGACGCATTGTGCAACAAAATGGTTTATATTTGGTTGATCAAAAATATAATGGCAAATATTTATCAACCTTTTTCTTTCCTTTAAAAATCAGCACGAACTTTCCGGGCAACCCAATAGTTTGGCAAACACACACCACGTATATATATATGAACTATGTGCTATCTACCAAATCTACTCACAGGGCTTTGGTCAATCCAAAGCCAAGTTGCCATATAGAGGGATTGAATCTTAAACCACATGGTTAGAAAAGTAGCTTCTTGACCACACAACCAGGCCTGGTTAAATAGTTGCAATCCACCACAACAGCATTAATTAGTTGCAATCCATCACAACAGCATTCGACGAGGAATTACAGGGGGTCAAATAAGGGACAGCATGAAAAAGACCAGCTCACCAAGATGAACTGCTTGAAATACTTAGTGAGTGCCATGCTCATCCCTCACATTGATGTTGTCAATTTCAATAAACGATATTCCAGCAATATGATGCATTTTTCACATTTTCTAACTGTGAAAACAATTTCACTAAAATTTGAAAGTTTAATACTGTATAATCGTACACGCAGCTTTAAATGTAAAACGTGTGTCATCTTCAACAGAATTTCTTAATTTGTCATACATGTATATTTTAGCTAACATTTTAATTGGCAGTGTCAGTACCTGCTACGCATTTAAGATATAGTACAGTACAGTAAGGTAGCGTATTAAGATATTTTAAATGAGGTGGGTGGTCAATGGAGAAGAAGTTGCTAAAGGGGATCGATGTGGAAGAAGTGGCTAAAGAGGGGTGGGTCGATGGTCGAAAAAGTTTGGCGACCCCTGGATTAGATAAAAGCACCCCACTACCCCCCAGTGTTATACCTTTGATGATGTGCTGAATAAAGGGTCCAAGGATGTAGAGGATGTCTGTATCATTTTACAACTAAAAGGTGCACCTGAAACAAGATTGGAGACATGGATGGTATGCAAAGGCAGCAAATTTTAGCCAAGCATCTGTACAATGGCAACTTAAATGTGATGGTTGGTCATTTATGCAGGAAAATGGTAATGAACCGCAGTCTTTTTTAAAGGAATCCGGAATCTCTAAGTAACATGACATCCAACCCAATCTGGAAATATTCAGATAAAAGAAAGAATAAAAACTGTTCACTCATCTTAAATCTTTGCTTGTCCTGTGTATTGCATGTGATATGAAGGACATGTTTCACTGCCATCCATGCATCATATATGAAACACATTCTCAATTTTTCTCAACCACAAGAATAACTTGTAACTTATGAAAGCAAAACGTTATACTCTACTGTATGTATGAAAGGGCTGACTAAAACAGTCTGAAAGCAAGTATGGACATTTATCACAAGCTTATGAAAAGGCTTTGGGCAAAGGGTTGATCTTGCTAGGATATCATGCTCCGTAGGTTTTCTTTTTCTGTGACCAAGAAACTAATTGGATCCTTGAAATATCAGAATAATATTGGGTGGGGTCAATTATGGAAGACTCAAACAAGAGACAGCTATATAGTTGTATTAAACACCACTGGGAAGGCCAGAAATGCTAGCTAAATCAAAGCTTCTTTTGCCCAGGAAATGAGGATGATGTTTGCCTTCATAAGCATACTTGTCAGCTAACTGGTGTTGTAATAGACTAATAAAAGTGAGATGGTAATCGAAGTATAATTGATTATGTATTTATCTTTCAACAATGACAAACCAATAGAACAGAAAGAAAAATTCCTGCAATCTGCTACCAAGACACCTGGATACAGTACCAACGACTGATGTCTTCAACAATTTTAATGCCTGTGAGGGAAGTTTTTAAAGTAAACATGGGACTGTGCATTTAGTTTGGACTCATCACCAAATAAAGAGAAGCTGGAAAATGCTAACCACAAGACAAGACCGAGGAAAGTTCTGAGTATTGACAACATTCCCATGAAAGTCTGTAAGTGCAAGGGAAAGGAATTATATCGTAGACTTTTCTAATTCCTCAGAGAATGTTGATAATGCTGCATCTTCCCACCACAGTCCAAAGATGCACAAGGGTCACTGTTTGCAAGTGGAAGGGCTACCAACCCAACTGTGGAAATTGAGAAATTTTCCTCCATTTGATTGCAGGGAAAATTTTGGTAAAAATACTACTCAGACAACTGCAAAAAATGTCTGTGAATTCTCCCTGAAAGTCAACATAGATTCTGTGTCTAGAGCCCTGATAAGAAAACTAGATTTTCATGCTGTTGAAAAATTCAGAGAAATCTATCAAATGAATGGCAAATTCCACCCATTCACACACAAATTTTGTGTTCATTAGTTTTATGAAAGCTATAGACAGAAAAGGAGGGGAAGGCTTACGGACCTTGCTCAATAGATATTAGTGTCTGGACAAATTCGGAAAGAATCAAACAGTATTATCATGGTATGACTATCACAGTCTCTCTTTGGAACAACAATTTAACCTTCCTTCTCGCTGCTCAAGATGTAAAGCAGTTCTTTGTACTAAGTCCAACACTATTTGTGATATTTCTGGGTGTTGTACTTGTAAATATGATGAGCAAGTTGATGAGTATAGTGTTTATTCATAGAAAAAGGGATGGTGAGCTGTTGAACCCAACTTGGCTAAAATCCACTAAAAACGGGTATGATACATGTATTCACTAACTTCTCTTCACTGATGACTCAATTCTGGCAATTTATTCCCCTGATGAAATATAGAAAATATGGATATGGAATGAACTACTAATTTTTTTAGTTGTGAATCTGCTTTTGAATGTAGATAAGTTTACATATTTGTCCAGTATAATTTTTTTGTTGGTAACAATTTGGATGTGAATGTAGCTAGCTGCACCTTGTCTGCTGCTGTCACAACTAGAACAAGTTACTATGGAAACAATAAAGAATAAAATGGTCAACAAAAAGCAAAAGTGTATTTAATAATAGTGCTAACCCATCTTGCATTCTGCCAAAGCCTGTCAACACATCAAAAAGACTATAATAAGCAATTTTTGGCAAGATTTACATCTCCAGCCCCGAGGTCAAGCAGTGGGCAAATATGACAAATACTGATTTCAAATTATGAACACAAAGCCAGCAATTTTAGGAGAGGGGATAAGTCAATTACAATGATCTCAGTACTCAGCTGGTACTTATTTTATTGATCCTGAAAGGATGAAAGGCAAAGTTGACCTTCAGCGGCATTTGAACTCAGAATGTAAAGTCGGAAGAAATGCTGCTACATATTTTTTCCAGTGCAGTAATGATTCTGCCAGCTCGCCACCTCGAATATGACAAATATTGAATTTATTTTGTTGGAACTGCAAATGTGTTGGATAGGACACTCAAATTGTATGGAGGACTCTAGGATCCCCAAGGTCAAATACTGCAGTGAGCTAAAGTGTGGAAGAAGGAACCCAAAATGTCATAAGGAGGATCCAGTTCTCCTAATGGCGAGCAATGTGTCGATGAAACGGACTACCTGATTAGTGACTGCAGAAGAAAAGACAGCAACCAGCCATGAAGAATATCAGAAAACAGCAATAATAAAAGATGTTAAAATTACAGGATCAAAATGAAACAAGAAGGAAAGAGAGAACACGTAAGAGCATGCCAACAGTATTCTGTGGCAATGGTTGTATTGGCATCTTTGGTTTGGTTCCATAAAACGGTAAAACATCATTGAAGTTTCTTAAAAAACCAAATCTTTACTGCAACCTAGTCATACCTCACTGCAAATGACCGGTGATTATATATTATCAACATTTAACATATGTCTTCTATGCTGGCATGGGGTGGATAATTTGACAGGATACAGCAGGCTGCTAGGCTGTGATGAGCCCCCAATGTCCAGTCTGGCATCGTCTCTATGATTGGATGCTCTTCCTGATGCCAAGAACACCATGTTATTACACACACACACATAAGTTTGTCTAGATATACCACATCTACATTTGATTGACAGATCAGCTGTTTTAATATCCAGTCATGATGCTGTCACAGTTTTATCACCTTCTGTGACATAGAGAAGTGGAAAATAAACAAATACTGAAACCTGACCAACCACTACTGGTTAGTGCTGGTCACTGTCAGGACCCCACCATACTGCCAATTTCCTCCACAGAATCAGGATAACTGTGGCCCATCTGAGAAATGAGCCCTGCGAGCGGGATGGCTGCTGGAGAAAGTGTCACTGGCCCTTCTCCACAGTAACACCTTTGCAATCATGTCCACAAGGCACAGCTAAACACACCGTTTGTTCTGGAGTGTACAACTGATTTCTTCCTCCCAGCTCCCAATTTTCTGCTGCTCAATCTTCCTCCCTTTTTTCTTTTTCTTTGTTTCCTTGGTGAGACAGTCATGTTTTGTTTTGTTGTTTTCTCAATAATTTGATCTTTTGTACTTTTAGAGCTCTTTTTTTTTTCTTTTGTTTCCTGTAAAAATATGTTGATAATAAAAAGTTGAGTGATACAGTTTCTACCAAGATGGTAAACTGTTCTTCATACAACCAGTTATTTCCCTCTGATTATTGGTTCCATGGCTTTACCATCATATGAACTTAGAGAAATAGGCCAGTAATATCTAGCATCTTCTCTACTTCCTTAATTACAAAAGAAAAGTATCTCAAGTGATTTTATTAGAGTCATGTTTGCAAGAGAATTATCAGGAACACATCTCAACCTCTTGTTTATTCTCATTTTATCGACAGAACATCATAGTTCTTTATTCTGATGTAATTAATGTCTGTCCTAACAGCCAGATATAGAGTTACGGTATTAAACTTTTTGCATTTAAACCAGCCGTGTCCAGCCCAAATATTCTACTTGTTTTATGTTCATAGAGACCAGATCCAGCCTCTCACACCATCTCTACAATGTCATTCTAAAAATATACAATCACATCATTGAAATCTTGAAGCTACAAGATAAAGGATGATAAATTCAAAACAATGTAAATAAAGAAGCAATTCATTTCACAGAGTAATCTGAATGCTAAAAGTTTAAGAATTTGTCTGGCTTAATTGCGAGCAGGTGACTAAAAACACTTTTGAAGGGTTCCGCCAGTATTTTGCTTATCCTTCAGGGACTGCAGCTAATGCACTATATCCATGGATTTATTTACTTCATATTTATGAGGTCTGATCAAAAAGTATCGGGACTGTTGTTATGGTAATGGAGCTAAAGTATGCAGAGTGAAGTCACATAGCACAGACTGACCTTAAATTCCATCACACATGCACACTAGATTATAATGGTCTCACTCGCTTCCATTGCTTATAGCAGTGCTTGGAAGTAAAGTGTGTAGAGTATGGTCATCTCAAAATTAAGATCGAGTTTCAGCTGTGAAAGATCTCTTTGATTGTGTCAAAGACAAAAATGTTTTGAAAATGGTCATAACAAGTGACAAATTGTGGATCTATGGTAATGACTTTGAAATCAAGGTTCAGTCATTGCAGTGGAAGACCCCCAACAAGATTTCAAGACATCAAAGAAATCCAAGAAAATATTGTGTGGCAGCTGCTTCCTATCCCCCAAAAGTAGTTCTGGGAATGTTTCCATCAATGGAAAACAATGCTGGATAAAGTCTGCAGCTTCAGAAGGGGACTACTTCAAAGAAGATTAAATGCCAAATTGGATATGTGTCGTAGAAGGAAACGGAAAGGGAAAATAAGGAAGCTTCTAACAATGCAGTAAGTTTTACAAAAACTTCTATATATCTTGTGCAAGGCAACACTTGGAGAGTGGCTACTACTCTGCTAGCCAAATACCAAGAAATTTGAGTAAAGAAACAGAATCAGTCTAACTGGACATTTCCAAAACTGCTTCCTTCTGTGGGTGGACCTTTGTGTCTGAAGCATAAAGGGTTTTGTAAAACTTTCTGCATTGTTAGAGAGCTTTCTTATTTTCCCTACAATGCTTCAAGTCAACTACAACATTCTTATGTGTTGTAGTTTTCTTTTTATGACACCAGTCCTGCTGCTTTTTGATCAGGCCTCATATATCATGCATTTAAGGAACAACTGCTTGTAAGTTTTCAGCAAATGAATAGCTGTTATTTCATCAACAGAAGAGACACCAATCATAGTTTTTATCCTTTACTAGTTTCAGTCATTGGACTACAACCATGCTGGGGTATTGCATTGAAATGTTTAATCAATACTTATTTTCTTCAAGTCTGGAACTTTAAAACAATACTGGTTGTGAAGCAGTGTAGGGAAAGTTAAGGTGCACCCCCCCACCACCACCACCACACTCACACACATGTAGATATATACATGATGGGCTTCCATACAGTTTCCATCTACTAAATTTACTCACAGAGCATTGGTTGGTCTGGTAGCTACAATAAAAGACATTTGCCCAAAGTGTCATGCAGTAGGACTGAACCTGAAACCATGTGGTTGCAAAGCCAGCTACTAAAAAACACTGCCATGCCAGGAACTTTTTTCCACATTCTGGTAGGTGAGTTCAGAAAGCTTCTGTTCAAACCATGGGTGTTGGCACTATGTGTTAAGAGACGGGGTTTAATACATTTATGTTTCTACCTTTGTGAAACAAAGTGTTTCAAGCCATGGTGGTAGTTTTGCTCTGATCCATGGTGGACTGCAACTTGTGTGCAATTTATAGAGAACTGTTAGTACAACATGCTGTCTCCTATGTTGGAAGTTATTGGTTTATATATATCATCATCATCAGCATCATCGTTTAAGGTCCGTTTTCCGTGCTGGCACGGGTTGGACGGTTCGACCGGGGTCTGGGAAGCCAAGAGGCTGCACCAGGCTCCAGTCAGATCTGGCAGTGTTTCTACAGCTGGATGCCCTTCCTAACGCCAACCACTCCGTGAGTGTAGTGGGTGCTTTTTACGTACCACCAGCATAGGTGCCAGGGGAGGCTGGCAGCGGCCATGATCGGTTGGTGCTTTTTACGTGCCACCGGCACAGAAGCCAGTCAAGGTGACGCTGGCATAGGCCATGTTCAGATGGTGCTTTTTATATGCCACTGGCACAGGTTTGTGAAGACCTGTTGAGGCAAGTGAAAATCAAATCAAATCAAATCAAATCAAATCAAAACAAATCAAAATAGATGAACATCAATGGAATTTGTATCTTTGTGGTACCAGTGCCGGTGGCACACAAGAAAACCATCCGAACGTGGCCGTAGCCAGTACCGCATCGACTGGCCTCCGTGCTGTGGGCACGTAACAAACACCATCCGATCGTGGCCGTTCGCCAGCCTCATCTGGCACCTGTGTCGGTGGCACATAAAAACACCATCCGAGCGTGGCCGTCTGCCAGCCTCGTCTGGCACCTGTGTCGGTGGCACATAAAAAACACCATCCGAGCGTGGCCATTCGCCAGCCTCGTCTGGCACCCGTGTCGGTGGCACATAAAATCACCCACTACACTCTCGGAGTGGTTGGCATTAGGAAGGGCATCCAGCTGTAGAAACACTGCCAGATCTGACTGGCCTGGTGCAGCTTTCGGGCTCCCCAGACCCCAGTTGAACCGTCCAACCCATGCTAGCATGGAAAGCGGACGTTAAATGATGATGATGACGATGATATATATATATATGCAAGTGCAACTGTACGGTAAGAAATTTGCTTTCCAACCACATGGTTCTGAGTTAAATTCCACAGTGTGGTACCTTGCACAAGTGTCTTCTACTATAGGGCTGCACTACATAAAGTCTTGAGAGTGGATTTCGTAAGACTGAAACAAGCCTGTCATGTGTGTACGTACGTATGTACATACATACATACATATGTATATATGTATGGGTGTGTTACTGTCTTCTTGCCTTGATATCACAAGATAGTCATAAATGAGGGTCACCATCATACAGGAGGTGTCCTTTGTTCCCAATCATCCAAGAAAATATGTCTGGATGTGGGGAAATATTATCTTACTTGGAAACAGGTGAGGGCTGGTCATAGGAAGGGCATCTGGCCATAGAAAAATCCATCTCAACAAAATTCCATCCAATCCATGCAAACAGAAAAGTGGATATCAAATGATTTAACATACACACACACAAATATACATACATACATTGTAGCTCCATAAGGACAAATGTATTATAGAATGTTTCTGATTTGCAAACGGTGGTTCTCACTTCCTAATCTAACCTGCTTCCAATAGCTCATAGTGTGCCATAGCGACAGTACATATACAGATATCTTCTGACCACACCAGTTTTCCATCTATGACTTTGCCCTCAATCTCAAGCTGCATTTTATTAGGCAGCCTTCAATTCCCAAAAGCATAATGCAGGCTCAGATGGGTTTCTCTTCTTTCATAAAACCATTGCTTTACATTTTAATGATTCAGATAGTGATTTTGCATTTTGGCACACAAGGCCAGCAATTTCAGGGAGTGGAGAAGTCGATTACATCAACCCCAGTGCTCAACTAGTACTTGTTTTATCAACTCCAAAAGGATGAAAAGCAAAGCTGACCTCAGCAAAATTTGAACTCAGAACGTAAGGATGGGCCAGATTTGTTGATTCAAATATTACCTTGGAACCGTGTGCCCTGGCTTTCATCTTCACACGATATCTGTATAAGCTAACAGCTGCAACATTGTGTTCACTTGTTTATTTTACCTGTACAAACAGTATGCAGTTACACCTCATTTTCACAATGGTTGAACAGAATGTCTATGAAGACTAAGACCAGAAGTGGCCCAAGCATTGAGCTTTGTGGGACTGATATACAAAAGTTTCCCATATATCCTTTTTTAAGTTCAGCTTAGCAGAGGGTTCATTGTGTAAACTATGAAAAGATCTTTTGATGTCCCAAGTTCTGTCACACAGCTCTTCACCTGTAATTACAAACATGCTCCACACATGAGAAAGAATAGTGAGAAAATATGCTGGGTCATGCTTTGATTGAAAACCGAATTGTCTTCCAGAGATACGTTGATTTTTTTTTTAAAGCAAATAAGTTTTGAAATTGTTTATGGACCAGTGAATCCATCATTTTGCTGATAATGTTGAGTAATAATTTAAGGATCACAGTAAAGATTTTCTATTGGTTTGAAGACATAGCATAAGTGAAGCAAAGGTGAAATAAGCAATACAAGAACATATTGTCAGGTTATTTGGTTTTTAAATTTGGACTGCAAGATTCTAGATATGAAATCAAGTATTGAAACTGATTTTGCTGTACCTTGGGAGGGTCATTTTGTTGATAAGAAACACATGCACTGGTTCTATTTCACTTATTATTATCATTGGTTACTGAAGGGTGATGAGTTGGTATCACCAGCACATCAGATAAAATGCTTAGCAATATTTCTTCTAGCTCTTTATATTCTGAGGTCAACTTTCTCTTTCACACTTTGTCAATAAAATAAGTACCAGTTGGGCACAGGCGTTGATATAATCAACTAGTCCACTCCTCTGAAATTCCAAGCCTTGAGCCTATAGTAGAAAGAAGTATTAGTCACCTAGTTAATTATTCTGCTCAGAATTTGATCAAAGCCACTGGCTTTAACAGTCACCACATTATCTGCATGATGCCCTTTGTATTGAAAATTCATGCTTGATCAATAGTGGTTGGACATCAGTAGAAGACACACAACAACTTCAACAAAAACCTGCCAGAAGACACTGGCTTTTACCATTTGCCATTTTGTATGCATGGTTCTATTATGCTTAACCCTTTAGTGTTCAGGTTATTCTGTCAAATGTAATACATATTCAACCACATTGATTTGAATTAATCACGCATTACCTTTGTAATTTTGAGGTTTCAATGATGTGATTGCTTATGTTTTGAATGACTTTGTTAGGTATAGGTGAGAGGCCAAATTTGACCAGTTTGAACATAAAACAGGTAGAAAAGTTTGGGCCAGACATAGCCAGTTTAACCCATTAGTTCCCAAATTTCTTTATTTAATTTATTACCAAAAATCTTTTTTCATGCAACTTTATCTGATAGTAAATATATAAAAAAAATTTTATTACAATATTTGAAAGACACTCCAGTCTTGATGACTAACTAAACTAATCTCAGAAAAATACAGATGTTACAGAAATATGATAGATTATCCTTCTGGTCCTAAAAAAAGAACCATGGACACTAATGGGTTAAATGCTAAAGGATTAATGACAAGCACATGGGAAATGCTCTCCACATCTAGCTGTCGATGCTCATCTTGTATTAGTCTGTCACCATAATATCATTTCACTTTACTCTTTACATAAATGTAGCTGTGCTTTATATTTTTTGTTAACTTTGATTTGTTCTCTGCAGTATTAGCTTTCTTCTATGAATAGATAGAAAAGACAGGATTCCCTCCTGGAAGTCCTTTTTCTACATTTGTCATCAAACCAAGTTTTGCCAACTGGCTTTTTACTTTATGATTTTACTTGAGATGAAGGTGTAGAAGGCTCTACAAAAAGACATTGTCACCTGTTTCCACATTTTCTCAATATCTTTAAAGATAATCATTTTTCAAAGACAGCTGACCAGTCAACTAATGTTGCATGACATAAATTTGCTCTTTTGCAACAGTTCCTCCTGGTACAGTAGACCATTTAGTTTCAGTAGTAGTGGATTATGGTCTGAGCTACAATTGTGGAATCTCCAGGAAAGTCTATCAGAACAACAACAAAAGTGCTGTCCCCACTTGCTGGGGACAACATTATTGATGTGTCAGCTGGACACCCCATTGCCAATATTTACCTCTTTGCAGCTCTGACTGATCATTCTCTCCCTCTCTTCTAAATGTGAGTAGCCATGCAGCTCCCCTACAAGAACATGCTCTGCCTCACATCCCCATCCCATACCATCTCTCAAACTTTAAACCCTTGTCCTCTAGCATAGAGCCTTCACCCTCAGGATCCATAATTTTGTGAACTGCATGGTGATCTCAAAAGTGCTGGTGGGACACATAAGTACAGTATATGCTATAAAGTGGTTGGCATGAGGGAGGGCATCCAGGTATGAAAACCAAGTCAAAGTAGACACTGGAGATCAAAGCAGTCCTTGGACCCAGTGAATCCTTTCAAACTGTCCAACTTATGCCAATATGGAACATAAATGTTAAATGATGATGATGATGAAAACTAAAGTAATCAGTAAGTTGTGTGATAGCTGAACAAGCTGGTAAAATGGAGAACATTAAAATTTCCAAGTATAATGGACTTTACTTCAAACACACACATTTTTTGTGTAAATGCTACAGCAAAGTCAAAACAGTCCAGTAGATCCACATCAGCACTAAGAGGTCTACAGATGGTTCCATGTTTCTGAGACCAGACAGCAATAATTCCAGATCCTTTGGGTCTTTTCTTGCATTGCACCAGATATCCTAATCTCATCTCTTTAGTAGCACAGTGTATCTGAGAGCCATCAGGGATTATTGAGTCCAACAAAATTTCTATAACAATGACTTGGGAAAACATCAGTGTAAAACACAAAGGTTAGATGTGAGACCATATATGACTATTTTCATGGTTTTAGGTCAATGTCATTAAGTCAGAGAGTAAATACAAGTATTTTAGTTGCTTTTTCAGTTTTGGAATTTATTGAGATTGTTGTTGATAGACTGCTGAAATAGTTTGCTTAAGTTTTCCAGATACATCTAACTCCCTCCCACCTTCCTCTCCTTCTTTGTCCTACTGTGGTAGCCAAGTGTCTCCTCAATAGTGAGAGGGCTACCTCTGTGCCTCTATCATGCTCTAATCTCTCAGTTCCACTCTCTCTCTTTCTCTCTCGGTGGAGAGGTCTTTGTCTTGCAAGCTCATGAATGCTGGTGTTACGTATAAAACACCCATGCTGGTGCCAGGTAAAAAGCATGTGCTAGTGCCATGTATAAAGCACCCATGTTGGTGCCATGTATAAAGCACCCATGTTGGTTCCACATATAAAGTACCCACACTGGTGCCAGATATAAATCACCCATGCTGGTATCACATATGAAGCACCCATGTTGGTGCCACATATAAAGCACCCATGTTGGTGCCAGATATAAAGCACCCATGCTGGTATCACATATGAAGCACCCATGTTGGTGTCACATATAAAGCACCCACACTGGTGCCATGTATAAAGCACCCATGTTGGTTCCACATATAAAGCACCCATTTTGGTGCCAGATATAAAGCACCCATGCTGGTATCACATACGAAGCACCCATGTTGGTGTCACATATAAAGCACCCACACTGGTGCCATGTATAAAGCATCCGTGCTGGTGCTACGTATAAAGCGCCCGTGCTGGTGCCATGCATAAAGTACTCAATACACTCTAAATTAGTTAGTATTAGGAAGGGCATCCAGCCATAGAAACCATATCAAAACAGACAACAAGAGCCTGGTACAGCTCTTCAGCTTGCCAGCTCATGTCAAACCCTCCAACCCATGCCAGCATGGAAAACAGATATAAAATAAAGATGATGATAATTTCTAAAAATGAGTTAACTTTGTTATTTAAGCTTTTGTCAAAGTGTTTTCTGGTACCTAATCATTTTATTTGAAGTTCTTCAATGGTCAATATAAGCTGATGTTGATGTTTAATATTTCTTTGTTTTTTTAAATACACACACACATATATATATATAGATATAGATAATACCAGGCATGCCTGTGTGGTAAGAAGTTTGCTTCTCAATCACCATGGTTCTGGGTTCATCACAACTGCATGGCATCTTGGGCAAGTTTTTTCTACTATAGCCTCAGGTTGACCTTCTAAGTGGATCTGCTAGATGGAAACTAAGGGAAGCCCATCGTATATATATATATATATATGGCGTAACTTCGGTGTAAGTATCGGAAGTACCGGATACATTTCAAGAAAGTGTTTTTTTTATAAATGGGTGGGAGAAAAGGGTTTCTGTTATCTTCAGAAATGTAAACAAAGTCACGTGTGTACCTATACCGAAGGATCGCCATATATATATATACATATATATGTGTGTGTGTGTGTGTGTGTGTCCTCCACCACTGCCTGGGAACCGGTGTTAATGTATTTACGTCTCCCTAACTTGGCAGTTCGGCAAAAAGGGATCGATAGAATAAGTACCAGACTTTCAAAACAAATAAGTACTGGGGACAATTCGCTTGACTAAAAGTTCTTCAAGGGGGTGCACCCAGCATGGCTGCAATCTAACGACTGGAATAAGAGGGGCGGAGGCGTGCGTGTGAACGCAAGCGTGTTTATGTCCCTTTGTCTCATATTATGTGGTACTTGTAAATGAGTGTAACCATCGCAAGAAATACTGCTTATTATCAATGTTCTGTGAAAATGTCTGACCATGGGGTAATATTACCTTGCTCGGAAACATGCGTGTTGGCGACAAGGACATTTTGGCCATAGAAAATCTGCCTCAATAAACTCCGTCCGACCCATGCAAAGTGGGCGTTAAAACGTACGTAGATATACCCGGCGGAGGTAAAAAAAATACGGACACCACCCGTTTTCGGCGTTACCCTAACCCTAAACACCGGGTGTGCGTGTGTATTCTTTACCTTCGCCGATATACCCAAACTAGGATTCTACCATCCAACATGACCTTCCACCTTTAATGCGGTAGAATGAAATCGGAGGTGGGTTTGGCCGCTATTTCGAGCAGGGTGTGTAACTAGTCAGAGGCTCGCGTATTTTCGGTGTTGAATAAGAAACAAAGATGAGTCAGTAAGCAAACACTCAGAGATGGAAGTGCTTAACGAGAGCCTGAGTTTGGAAGTGAGAAGGAAATCATGCGTATTAACTGAAGTAAAAGTAACTTAGAGCGGACGTTGTGGTACCATAGTTATAACAGTTAATTGTTGTTGAGCACTAATTGCAACAAACCTCACCCAGTTCTGCCGATACACCTTCATACTAAAGGGTTAAAATATGTGTGCACTGGTGCCTTCACAGTAAAGAGGATAGGCCAAAATCACAATGTTCATATATACAATTACTGATGAGTTAAAAATAGTAGAAAACAAGACTGAATAGTTTAAAACTTATAGAGAAGCAAATTACAAAGTCACTGAGACAAATATTTTTATGGCAAAATGGTGTGTTTCGTATTCCATAATCCAAATTCGAGAAAGAGAGTAACAAAGTGATACAAGAAAATATCTATCGAATTCAAATTTGTGTTTAAAAAATTCCAGTCTTTCTATTATACAATCCTCTGTTTTGACGTGATGTAAATTAAGACTCTCCTTCAAAATTTCATGTTATGCTCCAAGCATCAGCTTAATAATGACAACGTTATTTTTACTTACATTATTTTCAGAATTAATTGAGATCAAATGCAGTATAGTGCAACAGAAATGTGCTAACAAAAGGGTTAAATGCGAGAACTGAGCTCGTATTTATTGATCAGTCGAATAATCCATTAGAACTTTGATATTTAACAATAACATTACACCATTCAGCAGTAACGTATACTGTGAAAAATGTTTAAAATCCCCACCACCAACACCAAAAAACAAAACAAAAAAAAAACGAACGAACAAGGGAACCTAAAATATTACCCTGAATTCACACACACAAAAAAGGTCGCACTGAATTATGTAGTTGTAGTTAGGTTAACTCTTGAAAACAAAACAGGGTGGTCACAACTGGAGAGCCTTTCATCATAGGTCTGCCCAATCAAGATCTCTCTGGAAACGAACAACAATAACAACGGCCTTCATCACATTTAATTTACCGACAATTTCAATTTGTCAAATTTAATCCTAAAATTATTAAATCCCCATGGTGGCCTTTATAACTGTAAACAAAGAATACAGTTCCATAGTTGATGTCTTTTTGTGAATAAGATCCACAAGATTAATTAATATGCCGAGAGCAAAAGAAATTTTTAATTCACTTAAAATAAACGGGGATTTCTGCTCTTTCACCTTGATTCTATGTTGTTATTAGAATTATTTCCTTCGTTTTGTGTTGTTATTTCCATTTCATTTTGATTGTCTCGAATTGTTTACCTTTCTCGTGACTCGTGTTCTAGAGGTCACAAATGTACAGCAATCCACGCTTGATAAAAACCCCGGACAAATAAATCAACAATTAATAATACACAGGGAATATTTCTACCTCACAACCACAATTATTATCGAGACTGTCTTGTTACTATTATACACATCACACACACACATAACTAAATAAACATCACAAGTAATGTTATATGTCACATAGCAAACATTCCAAACAAATTTCTATTTGATAAATAAACATCCGCTGGTTTGTTTATTATTATCAGCAAAATAATTACCAAATTTATTAATTTAGGAAGAAGATATTTCATGGAGAAAAAAAAATAATAAGTGAAATTTTTAAAGAAAGCCACGCTTGAAGAGGTAGGGTTAGGGTTATCATACAAAGTCGAGATATTTCTAAGAATTAACATTGCTGAAAGCATATTGAATAACGAAGTCTATTTGTTCATGTTTGAGACATCTTCCATCAGACTTGGGAGAAATAAGTTTAGTAAATTGTCGCTAAAGCAATTTAATCTCTGGTTTAATGCTTTAGATATTATACAAAAATTGGATTTTAATAAAAATAAATACATTAAATTAATCACATTCGCAGACAGAGTGTATAGCATCTTAACACTCATCAACAGTTAAGTTATAAATGCGTAGGAATTTTGTAGTAACATCTGAGTAGGTAAGGTATCTATCTCTGTTGATGAGGAGGCAGTGTGCAGTTTGGCAATCGTTGGTAAGTTAGTTGTAAGCAATGTGTATGAGAGTGTATGTGTGTGTGTAAAGAGAACCATCCTGACGAATTAGTTACCAGAATAATGGAATGCGATTAGTGAATATACTCGTTAGACATATATGCGCACATAAATTATACATACATGTTTGTGCATGTGAGTGTGTCATGCATGTTTATATAAAATGCTTTAAAAAAAACGAGATCTAAGGACTATGAGGAGAGAATAAATACAATGTTATACAAATAAAATATTTGTAATTTGTATTACTGAATGTAGATATCACATTTGCTTCTGAAGATGAAACGATGATATACATACATATATATATATATATATATATATATATATATATATATATAGGTAGGTAGGTAGGTAGATAGATGATAGGTAGATAGATAGATAGATAGATAGATAGATGTGTGTATACACACATACACGAATACTTTTGTGGCGTTTTGCTTAAAATATTACAATTAATAACGTGGGGGGAGGAGACGATATAATAAAGTTTCGTAAAATATAAATACACTAGGTGAAAATGTAATTTCTACTAAAGTAAATCGAAACAAATCAGATTGTCAACGATAATATTAACTGTGAGATGTATGTAGAGTCGATCACAAAAAACAAAAAAAATCAGATGGCAGCCTAAAATAAAGTAGGATTTCTTAAATAAATTGCGAAACAGAGATTTTTCAAAACAAAACACTTCTACTATAACGACAAATTGCAGCCAAAGTATATTTATAAATGATTATATATATTATGCATATATTCGTTTGAATTCTATCACGGGTATGGCTATCAGTCTATCGAAGCTGATGATACCAAATAACCTTAGTGAGATGGGGAGAGAGACAAACACTACGTTGTATATACATTTGTGTGTATGTGTATATATATATATATGTATATATATATAGGTATATTTATTTATGAAATATATATTTTGAATATATACACACTGATTTTTAACTGCTGTGTTTAGTTATGGCTAAGGTGGGACAGCACAACAGCATCACCATCATTAGTTGCGTTACTACGATGATGAGCAAAAGGTAACGCCTATTATATATACTACAAATACAACACAGGAAGAAAAAGGAATGATTATATGATACAATAATAATAATCATTATTATTAAACCATCATTAACGTTGGTTAAACTATAAAGTAAAATATAAATCCGTGAAAATAATATATATATATGTATATATGATAGAGGTCTAATTCTGTAATGGAGAGAAACTGACGGTTGATGTAAGAAATTTTAGCATCAAAAGTTTATTAAAAGTTAATGATTGCATGGAGACTAAATGTCAGGGGGCAAAGCAAAAGATGAGATAAATAATAAGGATGATATACTATATAAATTGCAAGGCGATTGAATAATAATTGAAGAGGGTTTACTTACGAAAAGTGATTGTTGAGCATGTTGGAGAGAGCTCCGCTTGAGTTGACCTCTTACTATTGAACTCTTCAAACAGAAGAGACTTACACTAGAAATACTCTTTAAAACCTAAAGAGCTCCTCTACATCTCTCCAAGAATTATCTCTTCTCCCATAACCATCTAAACTTATCTTCCTATACAGCAGTCCACACTTTTCTTTTTATCTCTTTTGGGAGTTATTATTAATACTTATAATAATGACGTTAGAATTTTACTAGATTCTTCATTAAATATTTCATTAGATATCATGTTTTTTAGTGTGTTTCTATTTCTCTCGGTGTATAATGATTATTAGAATTTGATGTTGAATATCTAAACGTATCTGTTCGATATTTGCAATTTAGTAGACGTACCATCCCAGCAACAGGCAAAACTTAAAACTTCAAAACATCTGCCTCAACTAGTTATAAGAATATAACTTTTGAAGAGACGCCAGGAAAGTTGGCAATTTTTCGAACAAGAACTTTCTGTTAGAAAATTCATTTACTACGAATGAAAAATCTGCTATTCTTTGACTTGAGAACTTTTTCATTCTATTCAGTTTGACTTCTGGCACATTTTCGCTTGGAATAGTTTCGCCAACATTGAAAACTTAATACATATTTAGGTGTTTGGTCTTAAACGGATAGCAATTTTTATTTTTTTTGCTTTTTTTTTTGCTTTTGTTTTTAATACGTTGCAGTAAATATTTTCCAATCGGTGTAAAAGATTAACCATTTCAGGAACATTTTTGCCCGAAGACAATAATTTTTTCTATATATATTTCTTAATTTTAAGTTTCCTCCTCACAAACTATGAAATACTCTGGAATTCACATAGACTTTAATTTTTGTCTTCGTTTATTCCTTTTTTGTAAGCTATACTCTTCTAGAATATGGAAAATACGCCTTAATTTACAATAACAAAAAAAAAATGGAGATTAATGGTTAAAGATTTTACGTCAACTCCAAGTTCTACTAGTTTAGATATAATTAGTTATATTTAGTGTCTTTAGGGCAATTGTGTAGTTAAGCGTCGGATAAAATATGAGGAATTTAGTTACATTTTTCCCGTTTTCATTTCGAATTCACGAGGTCAACTTTGTCTTAAATCAGTGCAAGTCAGAAAATTCTGCTCAGTTATAATTTGAGATTTTGACCTTATGTTAGAAATTTATATGTTTTTTGTAGTCCTTAAGGGTAGTGGTGTGTATTTAAGATCACTATATCAAGAAAAAGTTAGAATTAATATAAATGATCTATAGAATTATTTTTGTTTGAGGATTTAAGGGGAAAAAATAAGAGTTGAAACTTAGCTTTTACTTGTTTCAGTCATTGGAATGTGGCCATGCTGGGCACTGTCTCAAACGACTTTAATCAAATAAATCATCCCTGGTACTTATTTTTGTTTTTAAGTCTAGAACTCATTCTACCAGTTTATTTTGCCAAACCACAGTGTTACAGAGATATAAACAAACTAACACTAGTTATCAAGTGATGGAATGGTGAAACACAGAAAGATACTCACATGTATGCGTGTATGATAAGCTTCTACACAGTTTCCTATTTCTTTATTGCCCACAATGAGCTCAACATAGAGTGGACAAACAAGGACAGACAAAGGGATTAAGTTGATTACATTGACCCCAGTGCGTAACTGGTACTTAATTTATCGACCCGGAAAGGATGAAAGGCAAATTCAACCTCAGTGGAATTTGAACTCACAACGTAACGACAGACGAAATACCTATTTCTTTACTACCCACAAGGGGCTAAACACAGAGAGGACAAACGGATTAAGTCAATTATATCAACCCCAGAGCGTAACTGGTACTTATTTAATCGACCCCAAAAGGATGACAGGCAAAGTCGACCTCAGTGGAATTTGAACTCAGAATGTAGTGGCAGACGAAATACCGCTAAGCATTTCGCCTGGCGTCCTTGCCGTCTTTTTTTTTCTTTTGGAGCAACATGAAATGAAGTATTTTGCTCAAGAAAACAACGCATTGCCCGGTCCAGGAATTGAAACCACAACCTTACGATCATGAGTTCAACACCCTAACCACTAAGCCATGCGCCTCCACTTACACACTTTCCACCACCAAATTCACTCACAAAGCATTGCTCGGCCTAGAGCTATAATAGAAGACACTTGCCCAAGGTGCTGCACTGTGGTACTGAACTCAAAACCACATGATTGCCAAATGAGCTTCTTAACCACACAGCCATGCCTGCTCTCATGCTTATCAAAATTATATTTCTTACTTAAGTTTGCAATCTATACAGTTTCAATGATTTTAATAATATCTATCATACATTAATCACTTATCAACTGGCCCAAAGTCCTCTCCCTCAATGCTGCTCCACACCCCCTTAGTTGAAGACTTCCTTTCTTGCAAGTTATCTGGTGACCTCATAAGTGCCAGTGTCAAACAATAAGCATGCAGTATACTCTGTAGAGTGGTTGGAATTAGGAAGGGCATCCAGCCATAGAAAACATTCCAAAGTAGACAATAAAGTTTGGTACAGTCCTTTAGCACCTCCTTTTAAACCATCCAACATTATAAAGTTACAGTAAAGTATTTTTTATTATGAAATGATGGAAAATGGAGTAGAGACACTTTCATTAGTTATTGAAAATAAAATTAACAAAATACAATGCTTCAGTCTTTTCCACTGCAAGCACACAGAATATGACAAAGAGTATCTGCTATCTTTAATCATCATCACCAATTTCTGTCCATTTTCCATGCTTGCATTGGTTGGATGGTTTAAAAGGAGGTGCTAAAGGACTGCACCAAACTTTACTGTCTACTTTGGAATGGTTTCTATGGCTGGATGCCCTTCCTAATTCCAACCACGCTACAGACACTGCTTATTGTTTGACACTGGCACTTATGAGGTCACCAGATAACTTGCAAGAAAGGAAGTCTTCAACTAAGGGGTTGTGGAGCAGCATTGAGGGAGAGGACTTTGGGCCAGTTGATAAGTGATTAATGTATGATAGAGGGGACAGAAACAGGTGTCTTACTGTTGAAGAGATACCTGACAATCTCTGATGGGAAAGAGAGAGAAGATATGTTGGGACAGACCTGCAAATAACAATTAGTAAACATAAATGTCTAAAGAAAACCTAAAGGCAGCAAAATGGCAGAGAAATGTAAGCCTGCCAGGCGAAATGCTTGGCATCATTTCGTCTCTTCTTAAATCCTGAGTTCAAAGTCTGCCAAGGTCAACTTTACCTTTCGTCCTATTGGAGTCGATAAAATAAATACTAGTTGAGATCTTGGTTGATGTAATCAACTTGCCTTCATCTTTGACCTTACTGGCCTTGTACCAAAATTTGATACCAAAGAAAACCTAAGACAGTGAGTTGGCATAGTCATTAGCACACCTGGCAAAATGCTTAGCACCATTTTGTTCATCTTTATGTTCCGAGTTCAAATTTCACTGATGTTAACTTTACCTTTCATTTTTGGGGGGTTGATAAAATAAGTACCAGTTTAGTACTGGGGCTGATGTAATCAATTTATCCCCCTCCCTCTGAAATGGCTGGCTTTGTGCCAAAATTTGAAACTAATATCTGAAGAAAGGCAAATAACCAGCTATAAAGTGCCTTTATATATATATATATATATAAGGATATAATGAACTTATTGTATACAGTACTCAGGTGCACTACAACTCGTTAGTAACCAAAACTAAATGAACAGTATGTAGAATATTCACAGGAAGTGACAGTGAATAAGTCATTAAAAAAAATGGGGATGTGAGGTATCAGATGTACTGTTGGCAAATTTCAGGAAGCATGAAAGTTTTGAAGGATGTAGTGTCTTAAAAGCTAACAACTGATGCAGGTAGTTTATTCCATACTTCAGAAATTCTGAGCGTGAAAAAATGTTTCCAAAAGTTGTGGATAGCATGTTGTTTTTTGATTTTGATGTAAGAGTCAAAAAGGTGAATCTTGTTGCATAAACTTTGGACATTTAAGAACATTAATTTGAATCAAGATTTAAGCCTATCATGATGGTATGTAGAGAATGGTGGATTGTTCTTATTTAGTTACTCGAAGCTTATCCATTGCTACCTGTTGTGAGGACACTAGCCACAGACCAGCTGGTATCTTTTTTCCATATCTGTCCATTGTCACATAGGCTAAAACTCTCATTTCGTGCCAAGTCACAATTCAAAGCTACAGTACATAACTTTGGGCATACATCGGGTGGTAAACCAGAATGTGTTAAAAGTTAAAAATGAAGAAACTCATTAATAGGAAATGGAAGGTCATAGCATTGGTACTATGGACAAAATCATACAAGTTAATGAGGAGAATCTTCTGAGAATGTATGAAATAAAGGGCTAAAATACCTATTTCTTTCCTACCCACAAGGGACTAAACACAGAGAGGACAAACAAGGACAGACAGACGGATTAAGTTGATTATATCGACCCCAGTGTGCAACTGGTGCTTATTTAATCGACCCCCGAAAGGATGAAAGGCAAGGTCAACCTTGGCGGAATTTGAACTCAGAATGTAACGGCAGCTCACTTTTGACACATAATTACCATTATATTACATTTTCTTTAACAAGATCTCTTGTTATAGTTTATGCCTTTATATTAGGGCATATCAAATTTTGAGGCCACACCCCCAGCATGCCTAAAATTGTTTAGATTGCTTCAAGACTAACTATCGTGCTATTTGTATGTCATGAATCTATATTTCTGCCAATTCCTGTCTTTAACTGGTAATACATATCAACCACTAAATAAAACCAAAGGTTCAAATACTAAGAACCTGTCATCTCTGGTGATAAAAGAGGTATAAATGGACCCACATCATGCAGCATGTTTTCTTGATACCTTACATATTTACCATTGTATTATATTTTCTTTGAGGGGTGGCAAGCTGGCAGAATTGTTAGCACGCCAGGTGAAATGTTTAGTAGTATTTCATCTGCCGCTATGTTCTGAGTTCAAATTCCACTGAGGTCAACTTTGGCTTTCATCCTTTCGGGGTCAATGAGATAAGTACCAGTTACACACCGGGGTCGATGTACCATTGTATTATATTTTCTTTGAGAGGTGGCAAGTTGGCAGAATTGTTAGCATGCCAGATGAAATGTTTAGCAGTATTTCATCTGCCACTATGTTCTGAGTTCAAATTCCGCTGAGGTCAACTTTGCCTTTCATCCTTTCGTGGTCAATGAGATAAGTACCAGTTATACACCGGGGCTGATGTAATTGACTAGATCCCTTTCCACCAAAATTTTCAAGGCCTTGTGCCTAGAGTAGAAATAATTATATTTCCTAGAATGGCGCGTGGCTCAGTGGTTAGGGTACTTGCCTCATACTCATATGGTCATTGAGTTTGATTCTTGGCAGCACATTGTGTCCTTGGGGATGACACTTCATTTCACATTGCTCCAGACCCTTCAGCTGACAAAAATGAGTTGTACCTGTAATTCAAAAGGGCCAGCCTTGCCATATTCTTTATCACGCTGAATCTCCCATTACGGGTATGCATGTTTGTGGAGTGCTCAGCTAGTTGCATGTTAATTTCATGAGCTGGTTGTTCTGTTGATTGGATTAACTGGAACCCTCATTGTTATAACCAACAGTGTCAGTTACTTTTTTACTCTTTTACTTGTTTTAATTATTTGACTGTGGCCATACTGGAGCATCGCCTTTAGTCAAGCAAATTGACCCCAGGACTTATTCTTTATAAGCCCAGTACTTATTCTATCGGTCTCTTTTGCCAAATCACTAAGTTACAGAGACATAAACACACCAGGTTTTGGTTGGCCCAAAACTATAGTAAAAGACACATGCTGAAGACAATTCAGTGGGATTGAACCAAGATCCAAGTGGCTGGAAAGCAAACTTCTTACCATGCAGCCATGCCTTCAGCTAATTTGACTTAATTAGAATATCAAATCTCACTTTAAACCTTTATGTAAATTAATAAGCATCTGTTAATTAATAACATTCTCACTGTGGCTTGTAACCACACACACACACAAATGCATAAACATATACACACACCACTATAGATGATAGGATTTCATTCTTTCCTTTAATTTTGTCTCCCAAATTGTAGCAGAGCCTCCTGGCTTCTTGCCAAGTGGATCACTTATTAACTTAGAAGAATTTTCATATCCGCTACTCCTTAATGAAGATGGTTCTATTAGCGGCACTTCAGGTAAAAAGCAAAACAAATTTCTTAACTGCTGCCATTTCTGCAGCTCAGTACCAATTTTTTGTTGAATTCATAACCAATAAACTAATATCTTTCTATAACCACAGCCAAGGTATTTTAGCTCTTTATAGATGATGAACTGGCAGAAACGTTAGCACGCTGGGCGAAATGCGTAGCAGTATTTCGCCTGCCGTTATGTTCTGAGTTCAAATTCCGCCAAAGTTGACTTTGCCTTTCATCCTTTCGGGGTCGATTAAAGAAGTAACAGTAATGCACTGGGATCAATATAATCGACTTAATCCATCTGTCTGTCCTTGTTTGTCCTCTCTGTGTTTAGCCCCTTGTGGGTAGTAAAGAAATAGGTATTTTAGCCCTTTATTTCATACATTCCCACAAGATTCTCCTCATTAACTTGTATGATTTTGTCCACAGTACCAATGCTATGACCTTCCATTTCCTATTAATGAGTTTCTTCATTTCTAGAATAGATACTATGGCAGTGTGTTATAAACTTTGCTTCCCAATTACATGGTTCTGGGTTCAGTCCAACTGCGTGGCACCTTGGGCAAATGTCTTCAACTACAGCTTCAGGTTGACCAAAGCCTTGCGCATGGATTTGGTAGATGGAAACTGAAAGAAGCTTGTTGCACTGCCACATATCATTAGTTATATATATAAGAGGTATTGGTTATTTAGAAGACCCAAAGATGAAGGGATGTCCATAATATCCCAGAAACAGCTGTAAGACTATATCTATATCTTTTCTTTATGAATGTCCTGAGTGTCCATTCACCTTTCAACACAGCCCCATACTCAACACTGAGGCCTATATCAAGTGTTTGGAGGAGGTAATGCTACCCTGGGTCAAAAGGGGGCTGCTGGAAGACCCTATGTCTGGCAAAAGGACTCTTCACCATGTCACACAAGCAAGAGAACCCAGTCATGACTGTCAGACAATTTCTGCAACCACATCACCCCTAACATCTGGCCACCTAACTCCCCAGACTGCAACCCTTTGATTATTATGTTTGGGGTGCAGTTGAGTAAGGGATCAACAAAACTCCTTGTAACACCAAAGATGAACTGATGATGGATTATGGCAGCATTCACCAACTTAAACAAGGAAACCATCCAGAAGAGTTGTAGGAGATTCCCAAGTTGTCTGGAGATAGTGGTTGAAGCCAATGGCGATTTTATTGAATAAATTTACCCTTTAGTATTTCATGATATTCTTATGTAATTTCGGTAAATATATCTGTTAAAATGAGATGTCAGTGTTATTTTCAATTTTGCATAATTTAGACGACAATTTATTCACCACACCCTGTATATATATATATATATATATAATATATATATATATATATACTAAGTGATTAAGGGTTCAGCAACGATTTGCCTCACCACATACCGAATTTAGAAATAGCAGTCAAAAAGTTTTGGCTATTCTTTCTAGCAATGACTTAATTCCGAAACGTGCATCCGTAGGTAACTTAATATAGAATGATTTTCGTCATTTCTTTCTCTTTTGCCTGCGTCGTTTGTTTTTTAAGTGCTTTGGTTTTACTGGGATCTCCCTTTTAAGTAGAAAGAATAGCCAAAACTTTTTGACTGCTATTTCTAAATTCGGTATGTGGTGAGGCAAATCGTTGCTGAACCCTTAATCATTTAGTATTACTTAAACCTTCCTTGAATGGGTCTTTTACATGCCAAACTCTACTTGGTGAACTTAATGATTATTTCTAAATTAATTAATTGGTTTCACCCTTTATTATTGATATATATATATATATATATATATATATATATATATAATATATATATATATATTATATATATATATATAATATAAAGGGTGTATATATATATTGTATATATATATTTAATCGGATGAATGTATGTTTGTCTTTGAATTGGAATTTTTTCCTAAGATTTCTAATGTCTTTTCTTCATACTTTTGAATATTTTTTATAAAAAAATTCATATAGGTATGAAAGCTTGTATTGAAATAATCAGTATAGGACATAACTTATTAAACAAAGTCCAACAATTTCATTCATATTTATGTAATGAAGATTAGATGTTAAATAATAATAATATTTTTAAGATGGATTATAGATTTTATTTTTCATATTGCTAAACAATTGTTTCATACAAATGGACTCAGATATTCATAAATGGAAAATCATAATAGTCATACTTGTACTTCTCGAGAAAAACAAAAAAAAAAAAAGATGTTTAAAGTACATAGGCTTTTTTCTTAGTTAACATTTTATGGGATTTATATATTTGTTCTTCCAGACTGGAAGATAATGCTGGTATTATCTTTATGTCTCATGTGCGCTTGTTAGAATAAATCTAAAGACTGCTTGATATCAAATTCTCTTTGTATAAAGAGTGATGTGTTAGAAATATCAGCTAAATCTGAACAATGCCGGAGAAAATACCTTTCAAGGATAAAATTGTGAGGGAGCTATTTTTACAAATGAATAATATTTAGCTTCATACAAACAATGAATCGTGATACAAAACAACATTGGGAACAACAAAATTACTATTTATCCAACAGAGAAGCTACATTCTTGACACAGTTATGTGTGTGTGTGTGTGTGTAAATATGGTATTTAGCTATGGAAAGCATTCACTATAGAATGTTGTAAGAAATAACACACATTTTTTTCATTTATTTATTCAATTATTGAGTCACTGCCAATAAAATTTCATGTAATAGAAGAACAATTATATATAGTCAATACTTTGCTGACATGTGTGTGTGTGTGCGTGCATGTGTGTGTGTGTGTGTGTGTGTTTGTGTGTGTGTGTGTGTGTGTATACACATGAGGACAATTCCATAAAGAAATGCTGAGCTCTAACAGCGAAGGGAACCTGTGGAAGGGGTAGACCCAGGAGTGTGTGAGATGAAGTGGTGAGAAAGGATCTTCAGACGCTGGATCTCATTGAGGAAATGACAAGAGACCAGGAGTTGTGGTGATTTGTTGTACATGAGATTTGTCAAGCTAAGTAAAATTGCTGTCATCAATACATACAGGCGTTTCCTTTACAGGTGCTGGTGTCACACAAAATGCTCTTTTGCTGATGCTGCAGTGCCACATACAAAGCGCCCAGCACCACACAAAATGCACCTGTGCTGGTGTTGCCAGTGGCACGTAAAAAGAAACTAGCATTCTCTGTAAAGTGGTTGGCATTAGGAAGGGCATCCAGCCATAGAAGCCATGCCACAACAAACAAGTGGAGCTGGACAGCTCCCTGACTGAACAGCTCCCTGATTGGACAGCTCCCTGACTGAACAGCTCCCTGATTGGACAGCAGCCTGACTGAACAGCTCCCTAACTGGACAGCTCTCCAGGTGATCAGCTCCTGTCAAGCCATCCAACACATATATATACATTGTAATATTATCTATTAAATGAAATCCATCGTGTCTGTTTGTGTGTGTGTCTTCTAGTATCCAATTTCGCTCAAATTTGATATATAGATACCAACGGTATCAGGGCATGTATAAGTCTTGAAAAAATTACAAAAATCGATTCCAGGTGAGAATGTAATCGATAAAGCCGTGGGAACGTGCATTTGTTGCTCTGGCCCCGATCTCACTTGTATGGTGCTCTTAGTGCTCCACTAGCATGAATGACAGTCATCGAATTTGATTTCAATTTCGATTTCACTTGCCTCAACAAGTCTTCGCAAGCAGAGTTTAGTGTCCAATGAAGGAAAAGCACACATAAGTGGACTGGTTACACTCCTGGCATAGGCCACAAGGTTATGGTCTCACTTGCGCTTGCTACATAGTTGGGAAACAAGTGTCTAAAACACACAGCCATGCTTAGGTTGAGGAAATCAAAACCAGCTTTTCTAGAATCTGAGGAGTCCCAAATAGAAATTAGAAAAGAGAATAGGCATAGGAGTGGCTGTGTGGTAAGAAGCTTGCTTACGAACCTCATGGTTCCGGGTTCAGTCCCACTGCGTGGCACCTTGGGCAAGTGTCTTCTACTATAGCCTTGAGCCAACCAAAGCCTTGTAAGTGAATCTGGTAGACGGAAACTGAAAGAAGCCCGTTGTATATATGTATACATATATATGTATGTGTGTGTTTATATTTGTGCGTCTGTGTTTGTCCCCCCAATATTGCTTGACAACCGATGTTGTTGTGTTTACGTCCCCAGAACTTAGTGGTTTGGCAAAAGAGACCGATAGAATAAGTACTAGGCTTACAAAGAATAAGTCCTGAGGTTAATTTGCTCAGCTAAAGATGGTGCTCCAGCATGGCCAAACTCACATGACTGAAACAAGTAAAAGAGTAAACCAATGTTCATAGATAAAATAGCAATGAAAACACTGGATGATACACTATTAAAATTCCTTTATTGTGTTGACAATTGTCACTATTTTTCTAGAGTCTGATACTTCTTTGTAGAATGGACAAATTTGCAAATTGCTCCAAATATTTGTAAAAGTGCTAGAACTCTCTGAATTAAGTTGGAGATATTTTAAGTGTGGAACAATATGGTGGTGTTTCATGGCATTAAGATATTTTAAGTGAAGGTAACTTGATGATGCTCAGGAAAGAAATTGTAACAAGAAGCTTTTCATAAGTGCAGGAGTGATGTTTGGTAAGAAGCTTGCTTCCCAACCACATGGTTCCGGGTTCAGTTCTACTGCATAGCACCTTGGGCGAGTGCTTTCTACTATAGCCTCAGGTTGACTAAAGCCTTGTGAGTGGATTTGAAAGAAATCTGTTGTATATATGTATGTATATACATATATACTCTCGGAGTGGTTGGCATTAGGAAGGGCATCCAGCTGTAGAAACTCTGCCAGATCAAGAGTGGAGCCTGGTGAAGACATCTGGTTCGCCAGCCCTCAGTCAAAATCATCATACCCATGCTAGCATGGAAAGCGGTTGTCAAACGATGATGATGATGATGATGATATATATGTATATGGAAAAGGTGGTGCTCCATCATGGCCACAGTCAAATGACTGAAACAAATAAAAGAATATGTATAATATATAGGTACCAGTGTAGTATGCGATCTACATACATGTTTCCAGTATAGCTTGCGATCTTCATTAGTTCAAATGGTATAGTTTGTGATCTTCACCAACTTTTTGATTTACTCGACTTCTGGTTGATTTGGTAAATAAACCTAAAAAACTTTCATGATCTAAACTCTTTTAGTCCTGAGCCAATTGAAAGAAGTCATGATGAGAGCAAAAGAATTTTACACACAGATTATTCGAGATGAATTTCTCCGATGCTATGAACACCTTGGTGAACATGGAGATATAAATATTTAATTCACTCCTCTAATTATAATTGCAAATTTATAATAAAATTTTGAATGTAGATCACAAGCTAGTCTAGATTTAAGTTGCTGTAGATCACATACTACTGTGACACGGAGTGGTTGGCGTTAGGAAGGGCATCCAGCTGTAGAAACATTGCCAGATAAGACCGGAGCCTGGTGCAGCCTTCTGGCTTCTCAGATCCCCGGTCGAACCGTCCAACCCATGCTAGCATGGAGAACGGACGTTAAACGATGATGATGATGATGATGATATATATATATATATATATGGTGATATGTAAAAAGCACTGTCTGAACGTAGCTGAGGCCAGCGCCGCCTGACTGGCATCCATGCCAGTGACACGTATAAAGCACCAACCGATCGTGGCCGTTTGCCAGCCTCTTCTGGCCCCTGTGTCGGTGGCACGTAAAAAGCACCCACTACACTCACGGAGTGGTTGACGTTAGGAAGGGCATCCAGCTGTAGAAAACTTGCCAGATCAGACTGGAGCCTGGCACAGCCTCCTGGCTTCCCAGAACTCGGTTGAACCATCCAACCCATGCTAGCATGGAAAACGGACGTTAAACGATGATGATGATGATAATATAAACACACTCACATACACATATATATATATATATTTGTGTGCCACATAAAAAGTACTAGTGTTGGTGTCACTTAAAAAGCACTTGTGGTGGTGCCACATAAAAGACACCCAGTACACTGTGTAGTGGTTATCAATAGGAAGGGCATCCAGCCATAGAAATCAAATCAAAACACACTATGGAACTTGGTATGGCCCCTAGCTTTACCAGTTCCTGTCAAGCTATCCAACCCATGCCAGCATGGAAAACGGGCGTTAAATGATGATAGTAATGTGTGTCTGTGTTTGTCTCCCACCACTGTTTGACAACCAGTGCTGGTATGTTCGCTTCCTTGTAAGCAAGCGGTTCGTCAAAAGAATCGATAGAATAAGTACCAGGCTTTAAAAAAAATAAATATTGGGGTTGATACATTCGACTAAAAATACTTCAAGACAGTGCCCCGGCACGACCGCAGTCAAATTACTGAAACAATTTCATATACAGATGCAAATGCTAAGATTTCCTGTTGTTCTTATTTAGACCCAGGTCAGTCCTGAATGGAGGAAAAAGGAAAACCTACGAAGAAAAGTATTCTAGCCATTGTCATTCTATATTTTTACTCAGACACAATGTATCTAGGACTGCGTTATCAAATGTACTCATCTCTTTTAAGACTAGAATATGATTTGAGGGAGATTTGGCTGTTATTTCTCGCAGAATCAGTACTTAGAAGTACTTATCCATAATATATATATTTCTTTATTGCCCACAAGAGGCTAAACATAGAGTGGACAAACAAGGACAGACAACGGGATTAAGTCGATTACATCGACGCCAGTGCGAAACTGGTACTTAATTTATCGACCCCGAAAGGATGAAAGGAAAAGTCGACCTCGACGGAATTTGAACTCAGAACGTAACGACAGACAAAATACCGCTAAGCATTACACCCGGCGCGCTAACGTGTCTGCCAGCTCGCCGCCCTTATCCACAATATATATTGACGACAGAAACAGTATTAATACACAGAGGTAATGTTTATCCACACCTAAACGTGGATTTTCTGTTAAAACAGTAAAGTTTGTCCTGATAGAATATCCACGTTTGAGCGGGGATAAATATTATCCATCATTATTTCATTATTTTGAAAGGTGATACAGCTGTATTAATTAATAAATACATCCATCATATATCTTTCCTTTTCAAACATGAAAAGAAGTGATTTGAGAACAATCCAGCCGCTACTTCTAGCAAGTTTAATGATAATCGACGATAATGATAACAACAACAACAACAACAACAACAATAATAATAATGATAATAATAATAATAATAATAATAATAATGATATTATGTCGATGTGAGAACTGTTGCTGCTCATGTATTTTAATTTAACTTGAAAAAAAAAATTTTTTTAATTTTAAATGAACGAACTATTGAGTTTGGTTTAATGGCCTACCAATGTATACTATGAGTTTCTTTGCCCTAGGAGTCGGGAAGACACCCGGCAAGAAATGGAAGCAAATTTGAAAGAAGAAAAAAAAAATAATAATAATATTAATAATAATAATAATAATAATAATAATGATAATGATAATAATAATAATGATATTAATAATAAATAATAATAATAATGATAATGATATTAATAATAATGATAGTAATAATGAAATTATTGTATACAGTGCTCAGGTGCACCACAACTTGTCAAAAGTGCGTATAAAGTGCGTTTAGTAATCGTTGACTCGTGAGTATCCTTAATTTTACCACGGATTCATAAACCGAATTTGATCCCAAAGCGTGAGATTTCGTCAATTTATGAAACTATCTCGCGTATTACTTCACACTGCCAAGGAAACAACAGAACTGTTGAGTAAATGGCACAGTGCAAGGGAGAGAATCGTCTCAGGAAAAGCTAAGGAAACCTGTCAGGAAACGAACGGCTATAAATTAATATCTATGAACAAATTAATTTGTACAACGTTAGTAGAAGACTGGATTATTATCCCGTTATAAATCTGTTCATATATTGGATACTTTATACCGTTTATTTACCATTTATTCCTTGGCAACTTTTTGAAAGTAAACTTACCCCAGTTCAGTCATTACAGTTTATATATCTAATACATCTGACAAGGGAAATTTTAAATAATTTTTAAACATTTGGATCTTTTCGGTTTGAACGGCAGTTTTTTCTTGGGGTGCATATGAAATTGTCACCCATAATTATGACCCTAGAATCGATCTATTGCATTTCAATCTGTTTTAGGGTTAGGGGTGGTGTTAGGGTGGGGGGAAGGGTATCTGGATCTTTTTTTCTTCAGAAATGTAAATAAACCCAATCTGTTTCTTAAATGAGGGACATATCCATACGGCGCAGAATGTTTTTTTTACCTCAGTAGACGTCATTGATTGGTTGAAATTGCAGAAATTGAAGAAAAAAACAACAACAAATATCTTACAAACTATAGAATTTTCTCAATAAAGCCAAGAGAAAAAGATGTTTTATAAACACATTCTACCAGTATACGAAGTTTAAAAGTGCTTAGTTACGTGGAAATTATTTTTAAAAACTGCCGGTCAAACTGAAAAGATCCAAACATTTATATCTGAACTGCAAAAAAGGTGACGACATATTGGCAGAATCATTTGCAGGCTGGACAGAATGTTGATCAGTATTTTTCGTCGAAGGAATTGCCCCAACTACTTATTTATTTATTTATGTTTTAAGTCTTGTACTTATTCTATCAGTCGCTTTTGCTGAACACTACATTTATGGGGACGTAAACACACCAACTCCTGTTGTCAGGTGGCAGCGGTGGTAGTTGTGTGTGTGTGTGTATGTGCGCACGCGTGCGCGTCCTGTGTTTGTCTTTGTCCCCGGCATAACAAACCCACGAGCCGTAAACAAACCAACTGGTGTTGGTTTGTTTATGGCCCATAGCCTGGCAGTACAGCAAAAGAGATAAGTACCAGACTTAAAAAAAAAAAAACGATAAGTACCAGGGTCAATTTGTTTGACTAAACACTTCAGTGTGGTGCCCCAACATGGCCACATTATTTCAGTAACTGAAACAAGTGAACAATAAAGATATAGTTACTTCACTTAAGAACTAATTGGTGAACTGAAAGCAGAACCAAACGTAGTCTTCTTAATTAAACTACTTCATTAACAACACATTAATTAGCCTGTATACAAGAGAGACTGCTGAATCCAGTAAGGTAGAAGGAAAAAAAAATCATTTGGTGTTTTTTCAAAATAATAGGCTAATTTTAAATTTTATTTTCAACTTCAGATTTTTTACAATTGTAGTTAAAGATTCAATTTTAATCCAGAATCTGCAAAATGAGACACTGGGAGGGTGAAATTGAGATCTTGGGGGTAAATTCACACCAATTTGGTAACTCCTTTTTAGGAATTATTTATATTTATTTATGCGTCCTTTTCAAGCCTAGCCAGGCTAATGGGCCTGGTTTCCCAGTTTCTGTGGCATATGTGTTACCCCCAGCTGGACGGGACGCCAGTCCATCGCAGCATTACTCAAGAAACAGGAAGCGAGAGTGAGAGAAAGTTGGAGCAAAAGAGTACAAAAAGGGGGGGCCCACCACCTCTGCTGGAGCTTCATGGAGCTTTAGGTGCTTTTGCTCAATAAACACACACAATGTCCGATCTGGGAATCGAAACCGCGATCCTCCGACCACGAGTCCGCTGCCCTAATCACTGGGCCATTGCACCTCCACTTTATAGGAATATTGATTTCAAATTTTAGCATAGAGCCAGTAAGTCGATTGTATTGAACCCAGTGTTCAAATGGTCCTTATTTTATTAACCCTGAAAGAAGGAAAGGCAAAGTCAACCATGACAGAATTTGAACTCAGAATGTTAAGATGAACAAAATGCCTCTAAGCATTTTGCTCAGTATGCTAATGATTCTGCCAGCTCACTGCCTTTACTTTATAGAAATATTGGTTTCAAATTTTGGCACAAGGCTAGCAATTCCAGGAGAGGGGATCAGTTGATTACATTGACTCCAGTGTTCAACTGGTACTTATTTTACCGACCCCGAAAGGACGAAAGGCAAAGTCAACCTCAGTGGAATTTGAACTCAGAACATACAGAGAAACAAACTTTATAGGAATATTAATTTACTTTATTTTACTGACCTTGGAGGGTTGAGCAACAGGTAGGATCTTGGTAGGATTTGAATTTATTCTGTAAAGGACCAGAACTAATTACTAGAGGCATTTTGTTCAACATTCTGATGACTCTGTCAAGTAGAAGTAGTAAAAATATGCCATTAAAAATTTATGTGGACAAATAATGTTCGTCGGTCATTGTCGATAATGACAAGGACATCAAATGGGAGGAGAAGATGGGTCACAGTGCATCCACCTATAGCTGATCAGGCTGATGCATGCTCGGTAGGTTCTACCATGGATTGGGCACTGGTGTTCTGCTAGGAATAATAATGAAATTATTGTATACAGTGCTCAGGTGCACCACAACTTGTCATAAGTGCGTATAAAGCATATGCAGTAATGTACAAATGTCTTGAAAATGAACAATGTATGAGTCAGATTCATGCTTACGTGTGTATGGAGGGGAGAAAATCAAGTGTAGTGTTGGTGAATCTCAGGAAGCATGGAAGTTTTCAAGGATGCAGTGCTCCAATAGCTAACAACTGATGCCGGCAGTTTGTTCCATGCTTCAGCAACTCTTAGTGTGAAAAAATGTTTCCGAAAGTCATGGGAGCTGTGCTGTTTTCTGACTTCGTAAACATGTCCACAGGTGGAGTTTGAAAAGGTGCTCAGAGTTATTGTTAGTAAGATGATTAATAATTTTATGGGTGTCTGCCAAGTCAGCTGCCAGACGTTGGAGTTTCAATGTATCCATGCCCAGGGAAGTAAGGTGTTCAGAATATGGCAAATACCTGATGGAGGGTATTCTCTTGGTTGCACGTCGCTGAATGAAGGCAAGGAGTTGGATCTGGACTTGCACAGTTTGTGTTTTCTTTGTGTTCCTGTGATTCTATGCTGTTCATAGGCGGTGGCACTTCTGCTGGTGCAGCTATGTCAGACAGGATGGTCTTGTGATTGCATTTCACAGATGTCAGGGTTGATCTGAAAGCACTTCAGTGAGGCTTTAAGTGTATCTTTGAAGTGCTTTTTCTGCCCATCTTGTGTGCATTTACCTTCACTCTAAAACAAACTTTTGGACAAATACAGGTATATCAAATACCATAGAGTACAAATTCTTGATTTATTTAAAGGGGTTGTCCCATAATTATAAAATGGTAATTAAAACCTGTTCTATATGAAATCAGTTTCGTATGAAAAGGAAAGACAATCTCAAGAATCAAGAATCCTCCAAAGTTGACACACAGTTAAGGAAAAGGACAGGTTTATTGTCTGGAGATGAAAAGGACACATGTTTTGTCCTCCATAGCCATCATCAGCACAATAATTTTCCTATCTTATCTCCTTTTGTTGGGGCACAAGGCTTGGTGGTTAAGGTGTTGGACTCATGCTCATAAGATTGTGGTTTCAATTTCTGGTCCAGGCGACATGTTGTATTCTTGAGCAAAACACTTCATTTCACATTGCTCCAGTCCACTCAGTTGGAAAAAATGAGTAGTCCTCTGACAGACCGGTGTCCCGTCCAGGTGGAGAATATCTATGCTATGGAAGCTGGGAAACCAGCCCTTATGAGAAAGTATGACTTGAGAAGGTAACTTTACTATCATATCTCCTCTATCTAAGAGATATAAAAATATTCAAGGAAATGAAGAACATATCTTTTATCAAACTAACTAGCTAATCAATTGTTTGTTTAATGTGCTGGTTAAACAATCAATTGGTAGTTTGCCAGTTACAGTTCTTTTGTTGCCATACATGACCTTTCCATTGATTTGCACTCTCTTTGAGGTCTGCTCTGAGTATCTTTCACTTGTTTCAGCCATTGGACTGTAGAAATGCCGGAGCACAACATTAGAGGCTTTTGCCAAGCAAATTTCTCTCATTACTTATTTTTAGGTCTTGTACCAAGTCTATTGACTCTTTTGCTGAACTGGAAAATTCAGCATTTAAACTGCTTGGAGACTTCATCCAACTAGATGAAATCTTCAAGTGGTTTGACCCTTTAACTTATTAGACCCAAATAATCTACCTGCTTTATGTTCAAGCTGGCCAGATTTGATCTCTTGCACTGACTCTGTAATGCCACATTGTAGACTGGTTGATGTTAAGAAGGGCATACAGCCATAGAAACGGTGCCAAAGCTGTTGTTGGAGCCTGAAACAACTCTGTGATACATCAGATTCTGTCAACCCATCAAACCCATGCCAGCATGGAAAACAGATATTAACTGATGATGATGATGTTGGTGATGATAACGATGATGGCAACAATGAAGATGATAATGATGATAGCAATGATGATGAAGATGATAAAAGTAAACTATCACATCATCAAAATCTCAAAGCTACAAAATAATGCTCTATTAATTCAAAACAATGAGAATAAAGAAGCATTACATTTGCCGGGGTATTTGAAATGCTAAAGGCTTAAATGCACAAGCTTCTGATATCCAAATAGTGTCAGCAGAAGGGTGCTCAAGAGCCATGACACAGATGTGGTCTGGCCCCCATTAATGCGTAAGAAGTTAAGGGCCAAAATACTTGTCTGAGGTAGGGGGTGGAGGTGGGGGCGGAGGTGGGGGTGGAGGTGGGTGTTTCTTCTCTGAAGACCTTCTGCTGTTCAGCTCTCTCTTGAGAGTTTTTTATCACCTGGACCATAATCAAATCAACACCATTTGTTAGGTGGTGATTGAGTGACAAATACAAATAAAAACACAAAGACATACACACATTCATACGTGTGTGTGTATGTGTGTGTGTGTGTGTGTGTGTGTGTGTGATGGTCTTCTACACAGTTTCCTATTTCTTTATTGCTCACAAGGAGCTAAACATAGAAGGGACAAACAAGGACAGACAAAGGGATTAAGTCGATTACATCAACCCCAGTGCATAACTAGTATTTAATTTATCTACCCTGAAAGGATAAAAGGCAAAATCAAACCTTGGTGGAATTTGAACTCAGAACATAGCAGCAGACGAAATACCTATTTCATTACTACCCACAAAGGGCTAAACACAGAGTGGACAAACAAGGACAGACAAACGGATTAAGTTGATTACTTTGAACCCCAGTGTGTAACTGGTACTTAATCGACACCGAAAGGATGAAAGGCAAAGTTGACCTCGGCGGAATTTGAACTCACAACATAATGGCAGACGAAATACCGCTAGGCATTTTGCCCGTCGTGCTAACATTTCTGCCAGCTCGCCGTCTTCTACACAGTTTCCGTCTACCAAATTCCCTCACAAAGCATTGGTTTGCTTCGGTCTATAGTTGAAGACAGTGAAGGCACATAGCTTAGTGGTTAGGGTACTCGGCTCACAATTGTAGGGTCATGAGTTCAATCCCCGGTAACTTGTTGTGTCCTTGAGCAAGACACTTTATTCCACGTTGCTCCAGTTCACTCAGTTGGCAAAAATGAGTAGTACCTGTATTTCATAGGGCCAGCTTTGTCACAATCTGTGTCACGCCGAATCTCCCTGAGAACTACATTAAGGGCACATGTCTCTGTTGAGTGCTCAGTCACATGCACATTAATTCCATGAGCAGGCTGTTCCATTGATCAGGTCAACTGGATCCGTTTTTGTCATAACCGACGGAGTTCCAGTCTATAGTTGAAAACACTTGCCCCAGATGCTGCGCTGAGGAAATAAACTTGAAACCAAATGGTTGCAAAACGACCTTCAAACACTTGACATTCTTTTCCCTTATTTAAAAGCTATACGATATTTATTTGTAATAAATTATTTCAACAAGAACAGCTGTTAATTCTACTCAAATTAACTCTGGTAAAAGTATACTTCATAATGGACAATACAAGTGGGAGTTGTAACATTATCTACACAAGCTCTGATATTGGATTACCCAGAATAGAATGCATGATAAAGAAATGATACTAGAGCTTACATCCTCCTCCTCCTCCTCCTCATCATCATCATCATCATTATCACCACCACCACCACCATCATCATCATCATCCCAATCACCACCACCACCACACCCACCATCATCGCTGCCGCCGCCACCACCGCCACCGCTGCCGTCGCCGCTGCCGCAGCCACCGCCGCCACCACCACCACCGCTGCCGCCACCGCCACCGCTGCCGCCACCACCACCGCCACCGCTGCCACCGCCACCGCTGCTGCCACCACCACCACCATCATCATCACTCCATCGTCTTCATCTTTGCCTTCGTTGTCATCATTACCGTCATCATCATTGTTATAATCGTCATCATCTCATCATCAATATCATCATCGTCATCATTTTCAATGCTGTCGTTATCATCATCATCATCATTACCATCACCACCATTGTCATCATCATCATCATCATCACTTAATATCTGTTATCCTTGCTGAAAAGGGTTTGATGGTTTAACAGAATCAAATAAATTAGAGTTGTTTCAGGCTCCAACATCAGCTTCAGCACAGTTTCTATGGTTGGATGCCCTGCCTCACGCCAACTACTCGTCAGTCTGTACTGGGTAGTTTTTGTTTCTTTTTCATGACACTTGTACTAGCAACATTGCCAAGTAACTTGCAAAACAGAAAAAAAAAAATAATAAAAGAGGAAAAGGTTAAACTATAGTTGTATCAAAACATAAATTCCTATCCATGTGCAAAGAGCACCATACAAGTGTGATCGTTGACAGAGCAGCTAACTGGCTTCCGTGCCAGTGGTACATAAAAGCACCATTCGAGTGTGATCATTACCGGCGTTGCCTTACTGGCACTTGTGCCCCATGCTAGTTGGATGCTAAGAGCACCATTCGAGCGTGATCGTTGCCAGAGTGGCTTCCATGATGATGGCATGTAAAACGCACCATTCGAGCGTGATCATTACCAGCGTCACCTTACTGGCACCTATGCCAGTGGCATGTGTAAAAAGATTCAAGTGAGGTCATTGCCAGTACCACCCGACTGGACCCTGTGCCGGTGGCATGTAAAAGCACCCACTACACTCTTGGAGTGGTTGGCGTTATGAAGGGCATCCAGCTGTAGAAACCCTGCCTGATCAAGATTGGAGCCTGGTGCAGCCATCTGGTTTGCCAGCCCTCAGTCAAATCATCCAACCCATGCTAGCATGGAAAGCAGATGTTAAACAATGATGATGATGATGATGCTGTTTAGCTTTATGTCAGTCCTGATCAAACCGACATGACCAATGATATCCTAATTAAGAGCATCTCATTCTTCTTGTGTCCTGTTCTTTTCATGTCTTGCAAGTTAGTCGGTGACTCACCTGTGCTTCTGGCATGAAAAAATCCCCACCTGATACACACTTTATAGAGGTTGGCATTAGGAAGGGCATCCAGCCATAGAAACCACATCAAAGCTGACATTAGAGCTTCATGCAGCCCTGTAGCTTGCTGGATCCTGTCAAACTGTCCAACCCATTCCAACAGAGAAAATGGACATTAAATGATGATGATGATGATGATGATGATAAAATATATTGTCCAAGTAGGGGTAGGAATGGCTGTGTGGTAAGTAGCTTGCTAACCAACCACATGGTTCTGGGTTCAGTCCCACTGCATGGCGCTTTGGGCAAGTGTCTTCTACTATAGCCTCCGGCTGACCAAAGCCTTGTGAGTGGATTTGGTAGACAGAAGCTGAAAGAAGCCCATCTTATATATATGTATATATATATATATATATATATGTGCGTGTGTGTGTGTGTGTGTGTGTGTGTGTGTGTGTTGTGTGTGTGTATGTGTGTATGTATGTGTATGTGTGTGTATACGTTTGTGTGTCTGTGTTTGTCCCCCCAACATAACTTGACAACTGATGTTGGTGTGTTTACACCCAATAAACTTAGCAGTTCAGCAAAAGAGACTAACAGAATAAGTACTAGGCTTACAAAGAATAAGTCCTGGGGTCGATTTGCTCGACTAAAGGCGGTGCTCCAGCATGGCCACAGTCAAATGACTGAAACAGGTAAAAGAGTAAAAGAGTAAGTATATTCTTCTTATTTAAGAGGATACAGGTGATTTTACTGCTTTTTTGTAGCTGGTCAAGAGAGCTCATAGAGGATCCCTGTTTTGAAAGAGTCATTACTTGTTTTTTACATCAGTCTATATTTATTTGTAGCATAAGATATAAAGCAATTCTCAGAAACATAATATGTATTCTTGGAATTCTAATGTTACACTAAAGTTTATGTAGCGAATTCAAAATTGAATCACTTGATAACCAAGTAGACACCACAGTCAGACCACAGTTGTTTCATATGATCGGCCTATTAAATGACCAATCAGTATCAAACCATTGCATAATTCGACTTTCTAGAACTTTCTCATTGTACCCTATATAAAGGCATTTTTTTGGTTGTAATCCTAGAATGTTGAGACAACTGTTCAATGTCTCCATTCTCATTTTCCACCAGCCGATGGTAGATTGGAGACAGAAATTTTGTCACCATGAATATAGTTAGATTATTTTCCAGTTGTGATGGGCCAGCTACAGATCGCTATACCAGTTTAAAATGTCATAGATCCCAACAGTCTGTCTCTCACAGTGTGTAATTGTCACTGTTAGTATGAGAAAAGAAGACCAGCACAGAAACTTTATGTGTAGTAATAAAATCTTCTGTTAATTGTTAATGAATGTTGCTTGTTATTTCTACACACAGCCCTAGAAATACTTTTTCATTCACCAGCAGTAAACAAACACCAGCCTGTGACATTTATAACATTTTTAGTAGAATGTAAGGTCTCCCTACTTAGTCAAAATAAAAGTATCTTTGTTATTAATGAGTTCAATAAAAAAATTATTGGCCTTCTTTGAAAATGTTGACATGGTTGTGTAGTAAAGAAACCTGTTTGGCGACCATGTGTGTCTTCAGGATTTATCCTGCTATGTGACACTTTAAGCAAATATCTTCTACTACAACCCTGGGCCAATTAATGCATTTTGAATGAATTTAGTAGACAAAAACTGAAAGAAGACTATTGTATATATATATATGTGTGTATTGCGCGCGTGTGTGTGTGTGTGCACGCGCACGCCTGTCTATGTTTGTCCTCCACTCCACTAGTTAACAACCAGTCATGGTTTGTTTATATCCATGTAACTTTGCAATTTGGTGAGAGAGACTTATACAATAAGTACCAGACTTAAAAAAAAACACAAGTACTGGTGTCTGGTGCTCCAGCATGGTCAAAGTTCAATGGCTGAAACAAGTAAAAACAAATGATAAATCATTTAATCCTAGTTCTGAAACCCTTTGGAATCCCCTTCTCACCCATGATTTTCTTGTATATATTACTCTATAAATGGGCATCCACAGTGTATAGATCAGTAGTTCTTAACCTCAGGGGCATGCACCTTTTCCCTTAGGGGACATCAGTAACTTGCAAGGGGGCACGAGCTCTTGAGAAAAAGCAGGAATTTCTCTAATTATATTTGTTATTCTCTTAACGAGAGCATGGTCAAATAATGAGAAGTTTATGAAAAAATGCAAAAGTATCGACTTATACCTTTAGTTTTCTTATTCTACTATCTTAGCGCCGCTTACCATTTTCTTTATTTATTGACCCCACTTCATATCCCTTAAAACCCCTACTAATTCTGAATTGTAGCTTTAACATTTGCCTTTATTTTGTAATTTTTTTTTTGTTATAAGACTCAGGTTAAGGACCACTGGTATAAACCTTAGATATTATTATCGCGTAAAGACAAACATCTTTTTCAGTTAACAGATTATAATCAAGTTTGATCCATAGTTTCCATATACATGAAATAATGTGATTCTTAAAAATCAAGAGACGTGTTGAAACATTATCAAATCATTATAGTAACATACTAAGAAATACTAACTCAATTTTAAAAACTGAAAACTATTTTTTAAATTTTAGCAAGAGGAAGAGTATGATATATTTGAAAATAGGAAATAAAACAAAATGTATGTAATAGGTTCTGCTATTGCTCAATTTAATAAAGTCTCAAAAAAAAAATTAAAACATAGATTGGAAAAATAAAAAAAAATTAACAATAAAGCCAAAATTTTTAATATTAAATGTTTATGTTAAAAATATAGTAAATTTTTTTGTAAGAAAAAAAAACAATAATATAAAGTCAAATGTTAAACTAAAATTCAGATTTCAATATTACAGAAAGTATAGGTAAAAACTAAAAGTTATGCAAAATCTTTTCATTTTTAAAGAAACTTTATTTTCATATAAATAAATACAATATTTTATTCTTTTATTCTTTTATTTGTTTCAGTCATTTGACTGTGGCTATGCTGGAGCACCACCTTTAGTCAGGACTTATTTTTTGTAAGCCTAGTACTTATTCTATTGGTCACTTTTGCCAAACTGCTAAGTTACAGGGACATAAACACACCAACATTGGTTGTCAAGTGATGGTAAGGGACAAATGCAGACACACAAGCACACACACACATACACACACGACGGGCTTCTTTCAGTTTCCGTATATCAAATCCATTCACAAGGTTTTGGTCGGCCTGAGGCTATACTAGAAGACACTTGCCCAAGGTGCCATGCACTGGGACTGAATCCAGGACCATTTGGTTGGTAAGTAAGCTACTTACCACACAACCACTCACAAATTTTTCATATAACTTTTGTTTTAATTTAACTTTTATTTCAAATTTTTTTGCTTTAATTTGTTTTTCAGAACTTTTACTCGAAGCTTTCTAATTTGGGCCTTGACATTACCTTATCTTTTGTTCACATATTTGCATTGCCCATCAAATAATTTGCAATGAGTGCAAAGAAACAGAAGTGTCTTGATGAATATATCTGATTTAGATTCATGTCCCTCCAAAATACTGACACAGAAGTACCCCAGTGTGTGATATTTTACAAAACTTTGAGCATTGATGGGATGCGCTCCTCACACTTGGAAGGCCACTTGAGGACAACACATCCTGCTCTTGCAGACAAGCACAAGACATTCTCGAAAACAAAAAGACATTCAGGGTACATACCCATACTATGTACAATGGAAACACATTTAGACCGTTGTAACCATAAAAATATGTTGTATGACATTGTAAAATAAAAGGAAATAAATTTTGAGTATACACTGGTCTCAGTTCAAATTCCGCCGAGGTCGACTTTGCCTTTCATCCTTTCGGGGTCGATAAATAAAAGTACCAGTTTCGCACTGGGGAACGATGTAATCGACTTAATCCCTTTGTCTGTCCTTGTTCGTCCTCTCTATGTTTAGCCCCTTGTGGGCAAAAAAGAAATATATTTTTCTAATTATTTCTTATATGATATATATATATATATATATTTCACCTAGATATTAGAACTCAATACATATATGCTTCAGAAAAAAGCATCAGTCGAGAATAGAGTGCTATAAAAACATTAGCTAAATGACAAGGAATCAGGTAATTATGTCAAGATTCCTGTGAAGTACATTACATAAGGTTTTGTTCCCTTGTCATTTATATAATCTCTCTCTCTCTGTCTCACACACACACACATGTATGTATGTATGTATGTATGTATGTATGTATCTATCTATCTATCTATCTATATTCTTTTATATCATTTTATAATCATTTTGGAACAGTAGATTTTAAAAACACATGAAACTATAAATAATACCAATTTGAAAAACCCTTATGGATAGAAAAGAGGTTTTCAACCCTATATTTACTGTTATCCCTAGCTTTATTATGTGTTCCAAGAACCCCTGTTTCAAAAACGAATTATTCCATATTGTCTCTGAAGTTTGTAAATGATGTCACTATTATATATATATATATATATATATATATACATATATGTATATACACACAACACACAGTACACATACATACATACATACATACATACATACACATACATACATACATACATATATATATATATAATATATATATATAATATATATATATATATAATATATATATATATATATAATTATTTAGTGCATTTTCAGCCCCTTCCTGTTATTCTTTTTTTATACACTCTCACACACACACACACACACACACACACACACACATATCACCCCTCCAAACACACATGAAACCCCATCAAAAAACGAGAAAAAGCCCTTTTCATCTGCTGCCCTCCTTTCCTTTTTAACTTCCCAGTTTTGCAGCCCCTTCTGTAAGGGTGGTGAAATTTTTTTGCGTTGCCATTGCCAGTCAGCAGCAATGAGGAGGGGTGCTGAGAAGATATATCTGAGTCCATGAAAAATAGCTGATATAAATAGATTAGTAGATTAAGCTACACCCATTTTGAAAAAGTCATCTAAGGTACAAGAATACCTTATTTAGCCTTTGCTGTGTTTCAGATTTACTTGCTGTCCTATAAACAGAGAAAAAGACCCCAGCAAACTTATTAAGAGTTGTAAACAGCTTGCTAAATTAAGAAAAAAAAAAAAAATTATGAATTATAGGCACAGGTGTGAATGTGTGGCTAAGATGTTTGCTTCCCAACCATGTGGTTTCAGGTTCAGTCCCACTGCATGGCGCCTAGGGCAATCGCCTTCTCCTATAGCTCCAGGCTGACCAAAGCCTTGCGAATGGATTTGGTAGAGAGAAACTGTAAAAAACCATTGTATGCATGTATATGCATGTGTGTGTGTGTGTGTATATATATGTGTGTGTGTGTGTGTGTATGTATGTATGTATGTATGTATGTATGTATGTATGTATATGTAACTATTTATCTATTTTTTCCGAGTTAATTGTTAACAAGGGAAAAATACACACATCTGTTTATATATATGTGTGTGTCTTTGGTTAGTGTTTCCCCACCATCACCAACACCTATTTCTTTACTACCCAAAAGGGGCTAAACATAGAGAGGACAAACAAGGACAGACAAACAGATTAAGTCGATTATATCGACCCCAGTGCGTAACTGGTACTTATTTAATCGACCCCGAAAGGATGAAAGGCAAAGTCAACCTCAGTGGAGTTTGAACTCAGAACGTAGCGGCAGACGAAATATGGCTACGCATTTCGCCAGGCGTGCTAACGGTTCTGCCAACTCACCACCCTCACCAAAACCACTTAACAACCAGTGTTGTTAGTTGTTTGTTCATGTTTCCATAACTTATCAGTTTAGTATAATAAGTACCAGATTTGAAAACAAAAAAACAAAAAAAAACACTGAAGTAGATTTGTTCAACTAAAGGCAGTGCTCCAGCATGGCCACAGCCAAGTGATTGAAACAAAAGATAATAAAAGACAAAAGATTAAGTTAGCGTTAAGAACTTATCCAAAATTTCTTGCATAAAATTATTATGTGGGTGGGGCTAAATTTAAATCAGACCATTTTAGAACAGGCAGAAACTTTTGTGTTGAAGATTCTAAGATGACCTTAGGCGGATTAGTATTAAAAGGGATTAACTCTTTTGTTACCAACCAGCCTGAGACCACCTCTGGTTCTATGAAATAAACTTCCTTTTTTAATCATTTAGCATCAAGATTAGTCTGTCAAATGTAATACTTTTTTTTTTTACATTGTTTTTAATTAATCATGCATTAACTCGTAGCTTCAAGATTTCAAAGATTTGATTGTTTATTTTTAGAATGACATTGTTGGGTAGGTGTAAGAGGTCAGATCTAGCCAGTAAGAACATAAAATAGGTAGAACATTTTGGCCGGATATGGCTAGTTTAAATGCTAGAGGGTTGAAATGATCTAAGTTAAAACCCGCCATCAAAACAAAGGCAATTTATGTACCAAAAGTTAGCTTGATAATAATTTACTTTATTAAATCTCTCTCTATATAAAGCTGAAGTTGTCTGTCTATGGCAGGTTTTGTAGCCTTCAACTAACACTATCTCCTCTGAGACCCTGCAGCGCAAGTTGACCAAAATTGAGAGTATGATAGAAGAAGGCTTGCTCTTACTTTCATAGAAGAAAAAATTCAAATCGGACCATGTTAACACCAAAAATTATTTACATCAAAAGGTGCTTTTTTTCTATGAAAAACCTTATTTTTTACGATTTTGTTTACTGCTGTGTCGCCATTTTTTGGTGTATTTCAACCAGAAAAATTTTCACTTAAAGAGAATAACAAGCTAAATAATGCAAAATTTTTACTTTTCAAAAATTCCAATTCTAAAGGGTCGAAACAAGTCCGAGCAACGCTGGGCTATACTGCTAGTTCTTTGTTATTTTCAAAATTAGCTGAAATAAAAGCAGTGTATTTCTGTAGCAATATGGTTATGAAAGTATTAAATCAACATTTCTGATAGCAAGAATCAGCTTTATTACTTTCACTTTCAACTTCTACACGACAAAAATTTTAATTAGTCATTGAAAGAACATATTTGATATTTTGCATTTTCACTTCCTCATGAACTAATTTGAGTGTATTTCAAATAATATTTATCATTGATATCATGCTGAATACTTCTACATAATGGTAGTTTTGCTATATATATATATATATACATATACAAGCAAAACGCCCCGCCATCCAATGGACAATGCTGAATCATATCTGCTGAATAAAAAGCAATCAGTGTTTTCTTTTCATTAAAAAATAATTAAGCTTGCCTTTATTTCAATAAAATTTTTGGTTTTATTAAACAAAGTTAAGGCAACAAAAACTTCTTGAGAAACCAAATAGTCTTTCCTTCCGTCATGCCAAGTTTGAAGAAAATATCTCTTTTGCATCTTAATTTTTTGGTCTCTTAAATATACTGCATTTTGTGGCATTATTTCAAGCCAGGTGGCTTTTTTTTGTGCATTTTTCTTGCATACGCGTAGTATCAATCACAACAGCTGATGTACTTGTGCATACAAATGCTCGTTCCCACAGCTTTATCGATCGCATTCTCACCTGGAATCGATTTTTGTAATTTTTTCAAGACTTATACATGCCCTGATACCGTCAGTGTCTATATATCAAATTTGAGTGCAATCGGATGGAGGATGTCCAAGATCCTAGAAGACACACACACAGACAGACAGAACAGATTTTATATAATAGATATATATTTCCATATATATATATATATATATATACACACACGCACATATGTATATAAATTGGCCCATCAGACGAATGAACCCTGCATGGTGAAGTGGTTGCTGCCATGAGTGTTGCAGGCCATTCTCCATGGCATCATCATCACAGTCGTTACCACAGAGTGCAGCTGAGCACACCGTTTGTTCTGGGATGTGTGATTCATCACCCCCATCTCCTCCATCATCTAATACTTTACCCTTACCTTTTTTGGTTTTCAATTTTACCTTTTTTTCTTTTTGTTTCTTTGTATTCATGTGTAATACTAGGGGCTGCTGAAAAAGTTCCTGGCTTTGGGTAAAAGAAAATATAAGAGGATCGATCAGTTAATTATGATTTTATACAACATATTCCACTCTCAGTTTCACAAACTAATTGCAGTGGTCCTTCAGTTTTTCTAAGCCCTGTAAAAGAAATCAGGAAGTTGGGCCTCCAGCTAGGCTTTTCGTGATACCCTTAAAGCCAGGAACTTTTCAGCACCCCCTTGTGCATGCATGTGTGTGTGTGTGTGTGTGTGTGTGTGTGTGTATGTGTGGATCTGGCAGTGTGGTAAATAGCTTGCTTACGAACCACATGGTTCCGGGTTCAGTCCCAGCGCATGGCACACTGGGCAAGTATCTTCTACTATAGCCTCAGGCCAACCAAAGCCTTGTGAGTGGATTAGATAGATGGAAACTGAAAGAAGCCCATTGTATATATGTATATATACATATATATATATCATCATCATCATCATCATCGTTAAACGTCCGTTCTCCATGCTAGCAGGGTTGGACGGTTCGACCGGGGATCTGGGAGCCAGAAGGCTGCACCAGGCTCCAGTCTTATCTGGCAGTGTTTTTCTACAGCTGGATGCCCTTCCTAACGCCAACCACTCCGTGAGTGTAGTGGGTGCTTTTACGTGCCACCTGCACAGGTGCCAGGCGAGGCTGGCAACGGCCACGGTCGGATTGGTGTATTTTATGTGCCACCGGCACATATATATATATATATATATACTATATACATATATATATATATAGATATACAATATATATATATATATATATACCTGGGACGTAGTCAGTCCACCTGTGCATACCTTCCTTCTTGTGACACTTGTGAAGACCTGTTGAGGCAAGTGAGAATCGTATCGAATCAAATCAATCAAAAATCGAACCAAATCAAAATAGATGAACATCAATGGAATTTGTATCCTGTGGTACCAGTGCCGGTGGCACATAAAAAACCATCCGAACGTGAGCGTAGTCAGTACCGCAACGACTGGCCTCCGTGCTGAGGGCACGTAACAAACACCATCCGAGCGTGGCCGTCCGCCAGCCTTGTCTGGCACCTGTGTCGGTGACACATAAGAAAACACCATCCGAGCGTGGCCGTCAGCCAGCCTCGTCTGCACCTGTGTCGGTGGCACATAAAACACCATCCGAGCGTGGCCGTCTGCCAGCCTCGTCTGGCACCTGTGTCGGTGGCACATAAAATCACCCACTACACTCTCGGAGTGGTTGGCGTTAGGAAGGGCATCCAGCTGTAGAAACACTGCCATATCTGACTGGCCTGGTGCAGCCTTCGGGCTTGCCAGACCCCAGTTGAACCGTCCAACCCATGCTAGCATGGAAAGCGGACGTTAAACGATGATGATGATGATGATGATGATGTATGTATGTATCTGTATGTCTGTGTTTGTCCTCCCAACATTGCTTGACAACCGATTCTGGTGTGTTTACGTCCCCGTAACCTAGCGGTTTGGCAAAAGAGACTGATAGAATAAGTACTAGGCTTACAAAGAATAAATCCTGGGGTCGATTTGCTCGACTAAAGGCAGTACTCCAGCAGTGCCACAGTCTAATGACTGAAACATGTAAAATAGTAAAAGAGTATATCTATCTATCTATCTATCTATCTATCTATCTATCTATCTATCTATCTATCTATTTATCTATCTATCTATCTATCTATCTATCTCTCTCTCTCTCTCTCTCTATATATATATATATATATGCAAGAGGTGCTGAAAAGTTACTGGTTTTGGGTAAAAGAAAATACAGGAGGACCAGTTAATAATGATTTTATGAAATATATTCCCTTCTCAGATTCACACACTTATTGCAGCAATCCTTCGCTTTTTCTAAGCCCTGTAAAATAACTCAGAAAGTTGGGCCTCCAACCAGGCCTTTCATAACATCCTTAAAGCCAGGAACTTTTTAGCACCCCCTTGTAATTTAAAATGTAACTTTCTCTTTCTCTTTTACTTGTTTCAGTCATTTGACTGCGGCCATGCTGGAGCACCGCCTTCTAGTCGAGTAAATCGACCCCAGGACTTATTCTTTGTAAGCCTAGTACTTATTCTATCAGTCTCTTTTGCTGAACCGCTAAGTTACGGGGACGTAAACACACCAGCATCGGTTGTCAAGTAATGGTGGGGGGACAAACGCAGACACACAAACATATACACACATACATATATATACATATATACGAAGGGCTTCTTCCAGTTTCCGTCTACCAAATCCACTCACAAGGCTTTGGTCGGCCCGAGGCTATAGTAGAAGACACTTGCCCAAGGTACCACGCAGTGGGAATGAACCCGGAACCATGTGGTTGGTAAGCAAGCTACTTACCACACAGCTGCTCCTGCGCCTATATACTTGACGTATAATAAATTACTGTAGAAATAAAATAAATAAAGAGCCAGCTGAATGTCACAGAATCAATGAAGTTAAAGGCCTTGTCAAAATACACAGAGAACAGTTAAGTCTACCGTGTACTGGACAGTCAGCCTCAAGGTGAACAGTTTGTCTGCTGTCATAGGACTGTATTTTACTGCATAGCAAAGACACTTAATACTCTCTCAAATAGGTTGGTCTGTCTAAGTTATAAGTAGGTGCAATAGCACAGTAACAACTAACTGCCATGTACAGAAAGAACATTATAAAACTAAGCATTTCATTAGCTTGTAATGTTGGAGTCAACTTTTATGAATATAACTTGAGGAGGTACGGGTTCTTACTAGGCTGAGTCACCCTAAATAAATCTTATACAAACGAGGAGTTTTTCAGTGTCCTATGACCCCCAAGCATTTGTGTCTCGATTCACCATCTCTTCTGACCCTTGTCAAATAATTTGTTGTTAGTTCAGATAATTACTTTTCATTTGAAATAAGCATTATTTTTCTTTAAAGGTAATTCTCCTACAAAC